>NW_015971644.1:273811-476663 GCF_000836435.1 Fonsecaea multimorphosa CBS 102226
ACGTGGACTACTTCGACACCGAGCACAACCTCGACGAGCTCTAGCAAGGGGTGGAATGACTGGACTTCTTCAACGTGGACTACTTCGACACCGAGCACAACCTCGACGAGCTCTAGCAAGGGGTGGAATGACTGGACTTCGTCGTCAACCACCAGCTATAGCACTAGCTCAACCAGCTCTACCAAAGGATGGAACGATTGGACCTCGTCTTCGACCACCACAACTACGCCTTACACCAGCCCGACGACTTCTAGCACAGGTTGGAATGACTGGACCAGCACTTATTCCACTAGCCTAAGCACGACTACAACCTCGAGCAAAGGCTGGAACGACTGGACATCGTCATCTTATTCTTCCTCAACAACCACCCCTTACACTAGCTCAACTACTTCTAAGGGCTGGAACGATTGGACTTCTTCCTCTGTCGTGCCGACCTCTTCCTCTCAATCCTGGGGTGAATGGTCCAGCGCGCCTGCTTCGCCTGTGAAGCCGACCACTACCTGGGCTCCCGCTCCCGCTCCGTCTTCTTCTTCGGGATGGAACGACTGGCAATCTAGCTCCGCTCCGGCTCCTGCCCCGGCGCCACAACATTCTTCATCTGCCGGATGGAATGACTGGCAGTCTTCGAGCAGCTGCACTCCCAGCACAACCACGGCCACCGTGTACGTCACTCAGACGGCGCTCGCCTCTACTGTGTACGTCACGCCGTCAGCCTCTACTGTCTATGTCACTCAGACGGCTCCTGCCTCTACTGTGTACGTCACCGAGACCACTACCGCCACGGTGACAAGCTGCTCTGCTACCGGCACCTCGTGGGCCGGATGGCAAGACTGGCACAGCAAGAGCGTCTACCCGAGCTCGGCCCCAAGCGGGTGGAAAAACTAGATAAACTCTAGTCCTCCGTTCCTTCACTCATCACGGCATGCGTGAAGGAAAAGGAAAATTGGATTAGATGAGAAATTAAATTGAGAAATTAAATTGTCAAAACAGCGACATTGTTGCGGAGGAGGCATGTTATATCTAATGAGAGAGATGAGAAGATTGCATATGAATGTGTTACGGGAATATGATCTGCAGCATCATGGATGGGGATGAGATGGAACTTTGGGATTTTAAATAGTTTTGCCGTGTCGCTATGTCGCTCCTTCATACTGATTTGATAATGTTTAAGACGTATTATTATTGACTTGTTCTGTTACATTCGAAACTATCTCTATACACACACAAGGGTACCTACCTACCTATCTAGGTAGCTTAATTCGATGTAATGCAAAGAATGGTACAGGGCTTTGCTATATCATGGATCACGGTACTCCTGATCGCTAATCTTTGTTTCATTCCTTCTCGGCGTGCCATTGCCATTGCCATTTATCTGATAGTGGATCAGCAGGGGTGGCGGTCTCGTCTAGCGAACGTTTTGTGGACTTTATGGTCTGGTCTTGCGGCAATAGGCAGATATCAGTCAGCTATTCAGACATTGCAAATCGTTTGTTGCTGCCGTCGCGCCCTTCTTAATGGCTGACCGACAGATGGATAAGACACGCAATAATGAAGATATGAGGAACAATTGCCTAGGCAAAATCATACATTCACTATATAATCTCCCAGTTCCCAGCTTGCCAATGCGCCACAACAGCCGCCAAGTCATCCAGGCCAGGAAATGCAATGTCGCCGATCCGGTCAAAGGCCCTCGCCTGTCTCCCTTCAATTGGGAACGCCTAGGACTCATACAAGACGTTCGGAGTTCGTCCATCCAGACCGATCCATTGGAGCAAACCATGATTTCCAGAAAACATTGCCACCTGATTGCCGCATGTTCACCCAGATTCCTTGACTGGCTTCGTTGGCAGCGTTTCAGGCTCCAAACATCCTGCACAGCTTCCCCCTCGGAAACCGGCGACGGACGAGCGCAAACCCCGTATCCAATTGACGTCTAGCTCCGGCCAGCCCGATTGCGCATATTTCCCATCGATCCTTGTATTGGCACAGCGACGACCTATTCCATCCAACTCACCTGGTGAGAGTCAAACCAGCCTTCCCTCGGTTGCAACGTAGATTGCGCTGAAACGCTCACTGACAGAACATAACACATCCTGTGGGTCGAGCCCGACGCCGCTGAGAAACAAACCAGTACATCTGACACTCGGAAACACAAGAAACCATCCGTTGCAGTAACCGCCACTCAAATATCCACCCATTTTAAATCACCAGTGTAGAACCCTGAGAAGTCGTTGGCTCCGTGATTATGGAGCTCCTCTATCATTCATGCCCAAATTTCGATTTGTGCGGCACCTCGTGCATAATCGAGACGACGTACTTGCTGAGCCAGGCTCTTCCACCGGAAAAGAGATCCTGATCTGATTCTTTCCTGGTCAGCTTCCCTCATTGACACCATCAGCTCTCCCGGCCGTATTGAAATCGCTCTTTTCCATTGCAAAAGGCAAAAGATCGTCATCGTCGAAGCGGTTTTCGGGTCGACTCCCACTACTTCTACCTCGCCACGGTACGCTGCCACTGCTGCCTCCGGGGTCAATGCTAGCTCGTGTTCCACCCATACTTGACGTAGATCCTTGAGGCGGTGTGACTCGTCGTCCGAGCCCATTTCTGCTGGCCATCTGATGACGGGAAATATTAGCAGAGGACCGTCCCGAGGCAGAATCAGAAGCGCCGTCATCGTTTGTCATGGCCGTTGCAAGGGCAGAATGCCGGTGAACTTGGGACGATCGTCGAGGTGAACCGATGGACGTTGGTCGTAATGATCCCTGTCCGCCGCCGACAGCTCCATCAGCATGATCCTGAGCAGACTCCCGGCGATGACCCCGACGATCAGCTCCCATGCTGGCACTTCGCATCCCATAGAGATCACCAATATCCTCGTCTGAGCTCAATGGTCTACGCTGAGCAGAACTTGAACGCTGGTATGACGTAAAAGGTCTGGGAGAGTTGGGAATATCAATGGCAGGTACATTGGAGGTTGACTGAGCGTGTGCAGTCTCCTCTGTTGCAGCTTCAGAGGGTGAAGGTGGTTCTTCGGGGGCCAGACGATGGGGCTCGTCAGTGTCATCGTGACTGTAAGCAGCACTAAGTCGAGACGGAGCGAACGGCGTGTGCGGCGTATGAGGAGATATTGGCTTTCCAGGAGAGGACGAGGTTGAGATCGAAGTTCCCGCCACCATAGGAGGCACTCCAGACATTTGTCGACTGGAAGAAGCGGATGATCTCTGCAACATTAATGATGAAGACATAGAATCCGACAGCGCAGTATTGGAATCTCGCATTCTGTGATATCGATTCAGAGCAGCAGCGGTTCTCCTCGTGTTTGCTTCGGCAGCAGTGGGGGTTGTCGGTGTAAGGAGATCTTTTTGCAGCTCCAGCATCTTCAAGAAACTGGAGATGTTCTCACCGTCGTCATCTGCCATCGAGCCTGAGCTCCCACCTCCTGTAGCTCCCTCTGTCATCAATCCCGAACCAGGCTGTGCAGACGACGTCGCACTTCCTCTTCCACTGCTTGTCTGATCTTCGTCTGTTCGTATGGTTGTACCTCCTGAGGAAAGCCGTGCTCGCCTGTGGCTGAAACTACTGCTGTATCGCGTAACTGGAGCAGGTTTGGGAGAACTCGAGGTCGAGGAGGCAATGGCATTGTCCGAGGCGAGAGATCCAGCTCGTCGCCCGGCCAAAGTAACAGGAGCCGCTGCGGGTGGAGGAATGCCTTCTTCCGTCAAGGAGCCTAGGACGGGGAGCCGAGCAGAATGAGTTCTCGGCGAACTGGCCATAGGAGAGACGCCAAGAGGAGATGCTGACAAAGTGGGTGTCTTGAATGGTTGGACAGGAAATGAGGTTGAACTGCGTCGATTAGCTGCTACAGCTCTGAGAGAGTTTCGCGAGCTCTGGCCAGCTGAATGTGAGGGCACAGCTGGCCTGGCTGGTTCTGTAGTAGGAGGAGAGCTTGCATTGAAATCTTGAGCGTTTCGCAAAGCCGAGATAGGATCGGTCCCTGTAGCAATACCTGCTTGGTGGAAGCTTGTTAGGCTCCCATATGCGTGACCTAACTCTGCCTGTTCCAATAACCTCTGTCGTCGATCTGCAGGTAGAGATCCGATCTCTGCCCTCGGCGCTTTCTCACTAGGTAATGATGGCCGGAATAACTCGTCGTCCGCCCCCAAGAATCGAGAGCTTAACAGCTCCTCGGAGTCGTCTATCCGGAAATCACAATTCTGGCGATAATCAACCTTGACTGAAAACGGCCCAGCAGGTGAATCTGTGACGCCAAAATCGTAGGACAACAAGACGCCCGAGTTGCTGTCGAAGAGTCGCGTGCCTAGATTGTCGGAGCGAGACAAGCTCCGCATTCGAGAGCCGTCGATCAATCTATAGCCCAGCTTCAAGGCCATATGGGAGCGTCCTTTGCCAATCTTTCTTGACAGTTTCCAAGCGGGCAGGAAATTGCTGTAGGTGTAGAGAGATCTGAAGAAAACGATGCTCTTTTTGTAGACCAGTGGCAGCACCATGGCTAGGTCCGGAGGAATGGGAGCTGCCGGTTCGCCGAGTTCGATGGTCCATCGCTCGAGGATCACTTCGTCAATGTCTGCCATTCGACGCTGACTTCCACGCGAAGCACTGCCGGCCGACATCAACGTGTTCATGACATCCCACCTCTTCCCATCGTCGTCCACAATGACTAACCGCTGACCTTGCTGCAAGGACTCGGTGCTCAAGAAAACCTCTATGACCAACGGAGGAGGTCTGTTGTATTCGACATCACAAGTCTTCCACCTCTTGATGTCATCTTTGTACTCATCCGTCTCCTCGATGTCAATGTTGAACCACCGGTTCACCCTCTTGTCGTTTGTCTTCTGAGAGTACGC
Organism: Fonsecaea multimorphosa CBS 102226; assembly: GCF_000836435.1. Lineage (NCBI taxonomy): Eukaryota > Fungi > Ascomycota > Eurotiomycetes > Chaetothyriales > Herpotrichiellaceae > Fonsecaea > Fonsecaea multimorphosa. Next base: position 278,677 of record NW_015971644.1, read on the forward strand.
CGGAGCCAATTCGACCCGAGACTGCAGGATGATCAAGGCAGACTTGGTGTGGAAGTTCTGGATGACTTGGTTGAGCCTCTGCATTTGGACGCCGGGGTTGTCCGCAGGTTGATCTTGACGGGTAGAAGCAAAGTCCTCCGAAGAACCGGAGCCTTGGGTGAGAGGAGAGGTCGTTCTGAGAGCCTGAACGTCTCGATCTCTTGGGTTATTTGTGCGGCTGGGGTTCGTTTGCTCAGAGGTTGCGGGGGAGGCTGTGAGAGGTGGCGGTCGAGGGTATTGATGCATATTGGGTCAAACTAGATGTTGCACGTAAAGGATTGCTGTATAGTTCACTTCTGGGTGCCTGTCTTAACGTTGTTGTAGGGGTGAATTGGGACTGATCCGTATTCGGTAGCCATCCATTGCTTTTCATTGATGTGACATCCACAAACGTATTCAACAGTCCTGGCGCAGGTGTGGGTAGCGGTCAAGGCATCGGGGATTTTGACGTGCAAGGCTGATAGACGGGATAAAAGAGCAGACTAGGTCGACGAAGGGGCCATTGTGGCGTCGGATCAAAAAGAGGAACGAGTCGGAGGGAAATGGTCAGCGGAGGGTTGTGGATTGAAGGTGAAAGTGCTCCCGTTCACGATGGTCTCGAGTCGTGGGCATATGACGGAAGCCGCATGTGATTGGAGGTCGCGCGGGCTGGCGGCGTGAGGTACTTTCGGCCAGGGTCAGATTGGAGTCAGGCGATGAAGGATAGGATGGAGGTAAACAGGCAACAATGAGGAAGACTCAGGTAGAGGTGGAGAAGGATTGCAGACGAGAAGGAGATGGGAGAGGGCAAGAAGGGGAAGAGATAAGTACTGGAAGAGTCATCGAATGTCGGGAAAAATGTATATCGAGGGCGGATGGCAGCAGGAGAAGCAGCAGAAGCAGCAAGCAGCAAGCAGCAGCACCAGCGCAGGCGTAGGTAGCTAGCAGCAGGTTTCACGCATCATGCGGTTCTGGGGGTGCTGGGGGGGCTCGGTGGGTGGGCACTGGGCAGCATGGGCAGAGACTCCAGAGAGGGTGGGAGCTGTTGAACCAAACGAGTTTAGTACCTGACTAACTGCACTAACCGTGGCTAACTGTACGATCTCTTGGCTCTACGGCGGCCTGCGGTGCCTGCGGTGACTTGACGGGTGGTGCCTGTGGTGGGCTCACCTTGGCTCACCTTGGCTCACCTAGGGCTGGCCGGTGAACGAAAAAACGTCTATCAAACGGCTGCGTGGGAGCGGAAGACAACAGCAAACCTACCTAAGTAACTGAGAGAAACAGCCATTCACTTCTCCCTTCAACTCTCTCTTCCTCACCTCTTCTTACCTACCTAGTAGGTACCTACATCTACATGCCTTTCCATCACCGCTTCTGTTACTCGCCAGCTCTCATACGTCCCCCATGTGCATGACCCTGGTGCTACGGCCTGCATCGCCTGCATCGTACCTTAATCCCTGTGGATGGAACCCCCAACTAAATGCGCCCCATAGGCTGCTTTATTTTGACTGACATGCATCTTCTGTCGTGCCGCCGCCGTGCCGTCATGCCCGTCTGGCGATTGAAATTCTCCCACGCACACACCCACATGTCGAACATGTCGACATTTCGGCGCCCACATGTCGGTTGAGGTGCTCGTCGGAACCCTTCAATCTACCACAGACCTTTTTCTTCCAGGTCCATGCAGAAGCCATTCCTTTTTTCTTCATACAAATGGTCTGCTGGTGACAGCTCAACCCAACCGATTTACGAACCACCTTTAACCCACCACGACCCGAATCCGCCCGTGGCTACGCCAACTTCTCCTTCCCCGTGCCACTAGGCTGATTCAAAAGGTCCTCATTTGCGCAAGGGCGAAAAAATATATCAAAGTTATTCCTTGAATAATGGGTCCCTTTGGAGTCATTATTGTTTGTCTCGAGTAAAATCATCAGGCTGACTGGATGGATCCCATTCAATCCAGGCTTCCTCTCCACGACACGATCGAGGATCAAATTGGAACAGCCGGGAAAGAATTTCCCTCTTTGTCCTCGTTTTCTCTGCCTATTCATGGCCCCCAATCTTTCTCGAAGGCATCAGCGGTAAGGTTGTCGTTCTATGCACATAGCATAGATCTTCACCTGCTATTTTCCCGTTTCAATTTCCAGGCAAACACACTTGTCTTTTTGTGCGGCCAGCGGCAGAGCGCTAAGTATTAACGACTGGCAGCCTGCTGGAGCTTTACCCTGTCAAGGATGGTACGACGTCCCCGTTGACGCAGGACCTGGTTACGCGAGGATCCAACATGACTACACGGGTTCATCTCTCCTCTCGTATGGCGGGAGGAAGAATGTTGTCAACGGGGAACCATTCCTATGCTGGCTAGAGGTCAATGCCGCTGCCGGGATCAAAAGGCTCCTAGTTGATTGGTTCCAAGGCAGAAAAAGCAGCATTTCCTGGTTCAGCGGTTCTTACTGTGTTTCGGTACAGCTGTTGATTCCCCCCCACGTCCTTACAAAAGCAAATCCTTCTAACATGATGTACAAAAGACTTTCTCCGGATTTCCCTCCTTTCCTGGCCCTCTATGACTCTTTCAAAATTGATGCCTTGCCCCCTCGAGGAGGATGCTGTGACTTTCCTTGACCACCTCGGGCTCTGCTGGCACTGCCCCGGGGCACATTACCACGCCCAATTCCTCGTACTGATTCGGATTCCTGTCTCACCGTCGCCGAATCCAGCGAAGATTGCTTCTGCTGGCCACTGATTTCAACATCCGACATTCCTTTCCCCCGCCCTCCTCCCCCCCGACGAGGTCCGCCTCGTCCACGGCCGCCTTTCCCGCGACGAGGAGCAGCAGCAACCGCATTGGCCTGCGCCTCTTGTTCTTGCACTCGCCTGCTCTCATTGTCCCACCATTCCTGAAACTCCTGTTCTTGCTGAATCTCTTGTAATGACTTCTTCGCCACCGCTTCCTTGATCGCAATCTTCTCGGTTTGCTGCTGGGCCAAGATCTCGGCCATTGATGTGCGTGCGTCAACCGTCGAGACCCTCGTTGGCAGCGGCGTATGCCGGATCGATTGGATTTGTGGAGCGGCCGGCTTTGAAGGAGCTGTAAGACCGATTGCAGGTCCCGCGCCAGCTGATGGACCCTTGGGGGACGGACCGCCGGCAGTTGAGGTGCCTCTGGCGATGGTCTGGCGCATTGTCATTGGCTGCTTCGCAGAAATCTGTTTGACCGCCTCGATTGGTGCAATTGCAGTCGGTGAGGAGTTGGGTTTGGGTGTCTTCGCAATCGCCTGCCACGGCGAAGAAGAACTGCTTGTTGTTGCGGGTTTCGCGGACGAAGGAAGAGCCGAGGGCCTGGCACCTTGCTCTTTGATTTGTTGTTGCTGGCGCTTGCGCTCCTTCTGCGAAACTTTGACAGTTGCCTTGGATCCCGTCGAGACTGTCCGCATTGCCTGAGTCAAATTCGACACCCGGGCAGCTGAAGCTTGCTCCATAATGTCCTTGAGACCATCTTTTTTGACACCTTGACCAAGAACCCCCCATGGAGTTCTTTGTGCAGCAAATCCGCTGGTCGGTGTTTCAGTCACAGTGGAATCTAGCAAGTCTTCATCATTGGACCTCAGTGAACTGGAGAACCCTCCACGCGACCTGCTCATCGACGGAGGCGAATCATTTAGGGGAAGTTTTGGTGTCGAAGACGGAGCCAAACCATCGAGCGATGGTCGTTTTGTCGCAGGACGAGGGAGCGAACTTTCGCCGTGGACAGCAGCGAGTAGCTCTGGGTCATCCCCGTCCATGTCGAAAGGGAGGTCATCTTCAGTATCGTTGGCCTTCATCGCCGGACTCTGGCTTGGAGTGCTAGGCGGTGATGAGTCCACGGGGGTTGGTAACAAGCTCTTGTTCTGGGGCGAATAGGTCGAGCGTTCCAGGCTCCCGTACCGCGTCTTCAACGATGCCGCAAAACGTCCCTCGTCTTCGACCAACCTTGATCTTAACTTCATAGAATCTATCCTTGTCTGTCGGCCAGCCTCAATCTGATCCAACAAGCCGGGATACTTCTCCCATAGTTCCGCCTCAGCTCGATTGCTGCGAGCAAAAGGCTGGAAGGCTCTCTGGTTGGCTTGGACGACCATATCTAGTTCAACAAGCAGATCTTTATCCAGGTCGTCGAGTAATTTCAGCTCCAACATGCTCTCTAAGTTCAAGCAAATGTACTCGAGGGCGATTTTCACGAACGTGCCAACTGTACACTCTGCAGCTATGTTGACTAGAGGACACACGTTTCTGATATTGACGTACCTGCCGAGAGTCTTTTGACATATTACCGCGAGGCGATCAAGCATGAGCTCGTTGGCTACTGACATTAGCTCAATGATAATGTCGATAAATTCGTCCAAACTATTGGTGAGAATGTCGTCAAAGAGCTCTTCTCCAGTATCAGCGTAAAGATGTCGGAGCACCATGACGAAAATCTTCTCGTCGATATGCTTTAAATCCACGCGTACAGCTTCGGACCGTTCTTCAGCTGTATTTCGTCGCGAAGTCATCCACATCCCGCCGGCTCGTCCGTTAAAAAGACCGTCAAAGAAGGGGCAACGGGAGCACAACAGGACGCTATGCGCAGGTAACTCGGCATCGTCTGCGAGTTCCACAACCACATCGGCATCGGAGAAGAAGTCGGGATCCACAACTGCAAGCTCCATGTCGTTCGCCAGACTTCGGGCGGGGTCGACCATCACTCTTACAGCGCGTTCAAGGCTTCGCATTTCGAGGTGGCTTGCGATCTTCATAAGCTCAACACGCACTGACCTGTAACGAGCAGCAGATTGTAAAGCCCTCGACGTATGATGCCACACGTCGACTAAATTGTCGGTGTACAGGTACAACACAAGATTAACGAGAGTTAGGAAGTCCGCGCCATGGAAGGAGACTTGGATCTGGCCGTCTTGTCCGTATTCGATCGACATGATATCAGGAATGGAGTAATAGTATGTCTCTTGAACTTCGGTCAGAGCGTTGCGCATCACCCGGCTCCGTCCCTTGAGTATAAACGAATGGACGGGTATTCGTACATCCGTGACGGTGGAAGTAATCCATAAGTCATATTGACTCTGGGAAAGAGGTTCGTACCGCTGACACATGTGGAGGAGATCCGTTTCCGCCGAGCTTCTGCTGGTTATCGCATGAGCAACCTCAAGCGCTGTGACCACTGACTCAGGATCCGTCTGCGACACTCCGTATTCTCGGATAGGTAGTAGGCGAAAAGCGTCTCTCCACAAACTTGGTGGCACAGGTATGATCTGGTCCCGTGGTGCACCAACGTCCTTGCGCACCGCGGTAAAGGCTCCGAATGCGTTACTCCTGACCGCGATGACCCCAGTTAGATTGGGAATACGGACAAATTTGTAGTCTTTCGGACGTCCGGAACTTAACTTCGTATCTCGTACGGTCTTGATGTTTGCCCGTTTTTCCTTGCGCCAGGCCGAGCCTGATGCTGTACAGAGAATGATGGAGCCATCCTGACCCACGGCAACGTCGATGGCCGACATGTGAGCTTTGCGAAGGGACCAGAGTCGCGAAGGCGCAGGCAGAGCGTTGCGTGCCTTAGTAGGGTTAGTCGTTGACATATTCGATGGTACAGTTTCCGGAACCTTGGGGACATCGATCGAGTATACTTCTCCAAAGGAGGACATTGCGCAGATTGTGTTGCCACCGCTGGTTATATGTTTGATGTAATTGGAATCCATATACGACCTTGTCGAAAGGTTATCAGTCATGTAGTAGTTGGTGAAGGTTTCCAAGGGGAATATAAGCTTAGTCCATCCATAGTGTGTGAAGACGAATACGTCGTGATTCTCGAGCAAAACAATGGTAGCTCGGTCGATTGCGCTCACCGATTGAATTGGAGACTGCAAGACTGATACACCAACTCGACGTGGTAGAACCTGCATTTCTAAAGAGCGTGCCTCTGCATCGGTCAGGCCCAGTTGACCCTCGTTCTTGCCGAACGTGTACATCGCAGAGGCAGTGTAAACCACGGAATGGATAGCGGATGCTGCGGCGCCAATGATGACTTCCTTTTTGATGTAGCCGAAAAGCTGACGAGGGATTAACTGAGTTGGAACCTCATTCTTGGCCACTTCAGGAAGAGCATATCCTAACTGCCCAAACCGGTTGCTGCCCCACGTATAGACCTCACCCTGGGAGCACACAGCGACAGAATGGTCCTGACCAAGGGCTATCGACGAGATCCGCCGTTTAGCTAGACCGCCAGCTTGGATGCAGCGATATGTGAAACTAGTGTTTTCGTCGCCAGTGCCAAGTCGGCCACCAGGACCATACCCACAAATGTATAAGTTGGAGATCGGGTCGTTTGTCAGGATGGCCGTATGTAGCTTCGACATGACCACGTCTTGTACTGTGATGGGCTGATAACGAATGATGGCCGGCAAATCCGGACGTGACTGGAGATCTCCAACACTGTCCGCCAGGTCTTCGTGAACCCATGCCTTTCGTCTTTCAGCAAGATGATCATCGAGGAGACGGCGTAATAAGTGGTCGGGGCGTTCAAAGTGAAGCCGCTCAGGGAAATGCCTATCGTCCCCATCGCCCAGACCAAGCGATAGATTTTTGTTGCTTCCAAACGCGTAGACCTCATCGCCAGCGAGATCTGTCAGAGGTGTCACATGACGCCTCGATCGTTCATGATCTTGGTGGTCACCACTATCATCCACACCATTGATGCTATCATCATCATGGATCCCAGATGAGAGGGTGGAGAAATCTCTCTGCTGAAGAGACCGGGGCGCAATGGTCAATCCAAACACCTCGAAAGGGCTGTTGCCCTCGTGATCTTTGATTTTGACCAGTCCACCAGCGTGGGAATGCTGAGCATTGGTTGTGTAGTCTGTGGCGTCTTGTATGTCCCGGGCCATGAGAGCATGCGCAACCGAAATGTTGCCAAAGTATAGCGCACGGTGGAGGGGTGTCCACCCACTTTCCAAATCCTGGACGTAGAGATCCAAGAAGGGCGTTTCCAACAAGGCCTTGACAAACGCCAGAGCATCTTCAGACTGCGATGACGCAGCATGATGGAGGATGGTCCGGCCGAAACTGTCCTTGGTGTTCACTTCCGCCCTCGTGAGCACCACCCCGGCATTTTTCCCGGGGGTCGCATTGGTAGGTGTGGTTCCCGAACTCTTTCGAAACTTGAAAGGTGTCTTCGGAGAGACTGCCAAATTCCCGGGACTGCCAGTCTTCAACGTTGCACCGCCAACTTGTCCGGCGCCAGGGGTTCTCGGCGTAACGGAGGAGAAAGTGGCATTGGCCAGGTATTGTCGAAAGGAATCGACATCATCTTCGAAGAAAGCGCGCCAGAGATTGTAGCTCATGTGTCAGACAGAATCAGCGATGTCTCCGGTGACCTTGGACGCGCCTCGCTGTAATCTCGACGGATCACGGCGTATTTAAAGGCGCAAAGAGGTCGATCGGAGACGAGGAAAATGGGATGAGTGAGAATGACTCAAGTCGAGATCATCGTGGGGGGTAGTCGAGTGTCTTTGGTATCGCGGATCGATTTATACGTAGTCAGGAAGATGAGTCTGTAGAAGATCGCGACTGGAAGCCGGGAAGCTGAACGGGGAGAAGTGATTGTTTCTAGGTATGGAGGGGTATATGAGAAGTCATGTTGTAGCTGTGGTCGCGGTTGCGATAACTATGCGGAGCAGCGCAGATGCTTGGGATGATGCTGGGGAGGGCCTTGCCACCAATCACATGCCCTCGTGCCAATACGAGCCGCGTCTGGCGGAAAACCCATCTTGTCTAGTGACGCCTCTGATGGCAATGTACGGAATAGGTGTTGTTAGTCTGCAAGAGTGTGGAAATTGAGGAATGGATACCGTGTTCGATAGCATGGCGCTTTACGAAGACGGCGGAAGGAGGGGTAACCTGTCTGTTGACCGACGCGACTCACGACGGGACACGCGAGATGAGAGCACGGGCTGTGGGCTTCTGAAAGAGCGGTGTACCTAGCTTGTAGGAATATCTGGGGTAGTCGTAACCTCTTTCTACTCGGTACATGCGGGGTGAAATGATGCTCGAAGAATTATAAATGCTTGCTCTCTGTGCGTGATTCATTCTCTGTTCCCCTTCTCAATGGCATGTGCTCGACAACTACGCAGCTGCACTTTCACAGTCCCATCACACCTGCTGCAAGTCCCAGCCCCAACAGAGCCGCGGTCGGCACAGCCGCATTGTTTGCTGCTCCTGACGAAGACGAGGCTCCTGCTCCTGCCGCTGTTGATGTTGCTGCTGAGGAGGACGTAACCAAGCTGAATGTTGGCGTCCCTGGAAGAAGAGTGGTGCCTTGGACACTGGCTGTCGGGACACCTGTTTCATCGGCGACTTGACTGAGTTGAGTGCCTGTTGCAGTGGCAGTCGCTGTCGCACTCGGTATGGTTGTTCCTGTCGGGATAACAACGATGCTACTCGTGCTTGCTTCGTTTTCAACGGCTTGAGCAAGCGCTGCAACTTTGTTGTCGATATCAAAGACTGCATAAGCACTTCTCAAGAAACTGTCTCCCATGATACTGAATCCGCCACTATCGGATGGAGTACCGAAAGCCAGAACACAGCCTCCTGATGGATCATCAAAGAGCGATGATGGGTACGCCAGACCCCCGACCACCTCCGAGACGGGAACTTGTACCGTCACGCCATCGTCGCCGCCAAACGAATAGTTGATGGTGCCGTTGGCTGAGGCAAGACTACATGGGACTAGATAGGCGTCTTGAGAAGGATCGAAGACTGCTCCGAATCCGAGGGCCAAGCCAGTAAAGACGTCGTTGGTCAGAAGGGTGTTGGTAGTGCCCGAATCAAGCAACGTAGCCTGCGCATATCCTTGGGGCGACAATTGCGTGGTTTGACCCGTCGAATCAGTGAAAGAGACACTGGTCAGGGCGACATAGTATTCTGAGACGATTCCCTCCGGGCCGGGCTGTAGGGGTAGCGCAACAAGATCTCCCGAATATTTCGTTGTGTCGATCCCACCAAAGATAACTGCGCCAGTATTGGCTTCCAGGTCATTCAAGTACAAGCTGAAGGCTTTGCGGTTGATGATCCCGGACGACTTGAGATTGTCCATGACGGAGGGATAGACGCCATTCGGGCTGTCGTTGTTGGCTTCATTGGTGTCAAATCCAATTCCCATCACACCATGCTGGTCGAACAGCTCAGTTGCTACTCCGAGCTGTTGATTTTTAATGGAAGGAGATCCACCAACTGTGATGGTGTCGGAACTCCAATCGCCAGCGTCGCTGTCTCCCTGTTGCGCGTAGGTCTGAGACAATACATATTAGTCACATCACTCTTTCACGCTCCGTGCCCGTCTTGACCGATTTTGTAGGCACATTGGGCACAGGGACTTACAATGTTGAATCCACCTTGCTCGATGATTTTGTAAGTGCTTGATGAGCTCGGATTAAAGTCGCCCAAATCGCATTGGCCCTTCTGGCAGAGTTTGGCCGAGGATGCGGGGACCCAAAGGTCAGAGGAGCCAGTGTCCAAGGTAACGCCGAGATGCTGGGGAGGTGTGCCCACGGTGACATTCACCAAGTATTCGAGTTTGTCGGGGTTTTGTGTCAAGACTGTGTCCAAGCTCCCATCTGAATTTTGTCTGCGGACTAATCTGCCTTCAGAGGCAGTCCTTCTCTGTAGGTCTAGCCTAAGATATCCTGTTGAGGCGACACACGAGGTCGCAAGAGCCGCGATGGCTGTTGCGCAAAGGAGATACATCGTGGATATTCTGAGGTAGAGCCGATGTAGAAGCCAGGCTCAGGGAGGTGGTCAAGGGTCGAGGTGAGGCCAAATACCTAGGTAGGAAGAAACGAACGGCGGCGGTGTTATGTACACATGAGTGAGGACAGTCAAGGGCCAGATTCGTTGGTTGATTCTGTCACACAGCCACAATGGAGTGGCACGAACTGAAGGATGGTGTAACACTGCACTGGCAGCTCGGAGTCAGAGGGCTGGATTGAGAGAAAAGGTTACGAGAAGCAACGATGACTGGATGGAGTTTGTTGAAACTTGACTTGATGCCCTTTTTTCCCCTGTAAGGCCAGCTGAAGCTGCAGACTGCGACTGCGAGCAGCCGAGCTGCACACGAGTGGCAGCCCAAAAACCCACGTCATCGCCATACCTAGCTTCCCGTGCAAGACGACTTTTTGTGTTTCTAGGATGCCGCGTGCCTTGGTTTCAAGCGTCCCATCAACCGGGCCAGCAGGGAAAGTGAAGTTTCCCGACTTGCCCAAGCATGGAGTTTTTGGATCTAGACCTTACCTTCCAAGGCTCGCTTGGCCCCGCCGGGTCAGCACACTAATCCCATCACTAAACTCTGAGATCCATTGCAGGCCAGCGTTGCAGAATGCCATCCCGAGAGGCCTAACGAAACCTGCTCTGCCCCTGCCCCCTACGGACACTCGAGAGTCGGTGGAGAGTGATGGCCCAGCCCTACGGGAGGCTGAACAGGCTTACAGGTTAGTGAAAGGCCCCGGGCTCACCTAAACTCTACACCCAATGCTTAAAGGGCGCCCGTCTTGGTCACTAACACTCTTCGGTACTCACACATAGCACGGCTTTCCGAGCCCCCAGAATAGATGGAAAGGCAAAACATTGCTAATTTCTACTACATTCCTTCGCACAATGGTCGCCCAAAGCACGCTGATGCTTTTGGCCCACCACTCCTGCTACCATGGATCTTTGCGCAAATTTTCTCAAATCTCCCGCCTCCTCTTTCCCCCCTCGCAATTAATACGTTAGCTCCTTATCCAATAATGGTCCTCCAATGCATGGAATGCTCGAACAAAAAGCCAATTGAGAGCCAAAGAAGACGTATGTGAATGAACGGCCGTCCGTGGGGATATCGTGTTCCTCTGTGTTTGGTACACAGTCCCAGCGTTGGAGAATGCCCGCAGTTTTCGGTTTCAGGTCCTTTTGTCTTTCTTGCCCTCAGCATTGGATCGCCCCAAGACGAGTTCATCACGTGTCCAGATGGCTACAGCAGCAGCACCACACGGACCGAGCAACCCTGCCAAAAGAATGGCTTTGACCACTCCGAGCAAGGTCTGACCGATGGTGGCCTTCCCGTGTTTGCTCGCATCTCGCACTGTCAAACCCCACAGAAGCGAGGCGGAGACCCCGACGACAATGTCCCATTGAAGAAACCACAATGCTCCGTCGGCCAGAGTCTTGACCTGTGGCTGTCCAAATGGGACGACAGGAACAAAAATCCTGGCGGGCTGAAGCTGCGGGAGGTAGGTGGAGCTAAACAGGACGGGAAACAGATAAGCCAGTGTGGACAAGCTCAGCGCCGCTAGGTGGGATCCAGCCGATGACATGATTGCAAACGCGTATGCCAGTCGGAGATACTGGGCGCTCTTCAAACGCTTATCGTTCTCGGTCAAGATAGAGGCCCGTTGATCAATACGCTGGGCCAGCGTGGTCAAGATAAGTTGGGTCAGCCCAATCCAGATGGACCAGCCTTGCTGAATACCGGTCCACGTCTGCTTCGTCTCAAATGAAACCACAGTAGGGGCTGGGAGGCACATCAGCAGGGATGGAAGCCCAAATCCGACAAGGATGCTGATGGGTGCAATGGCGATTTGGATTGGGACATCGACATCAAGCTGATAGTCCTTGGGGTTCACTATTGTAGGTGACGTCCACAGGTGCAGAGCAAACCACAAGGGTGCGACGCAGGCATAGCCTACAATGGCGACACCAATGCCAAGCAATGTGGTCCTGCCAATGGTCAGATCCAGCAAGGAAGTCATACCATTAGCCTCGATACTTACGCGGTGAGCAGGAATTTGCCTTGATTGCCATTTCTAAGTCCCTCCACCATAATCAAGACCCAAGAGGCAAGGACCTGGCCTCCAAGGTAGAGGAAAGACAGGGACACGTCTGCTCGATTGCCATCAATGGCTGTGTAGAAGAAGCTGACCAGGGTCGTCAATTGCTTATCGATCGGACCAATGCCCGTGTAAGTCTGCTTCATCGGAGCTGAAGTTGGACCAGGGATGACGGCGCCGGGCTGTGATTGCTGGCCCAGGATCTTGAGCAGTCCATTTTGATACGGAAAGCCCCAAAGCGTCCAGAAGCCGGCTAGGGACAGCAAGATCAGTAAGGTTTTAGGGACGGTAAGCGCCATACTAAACAAACGGCTCGTATGAGGATGAGCTGGAATTAGTTGGAAAATCTAGAGAGAAACAACGTCTCCCAGAGGTCATGGAAGATCAGAGAGAAGAGATGGAGATGGATGGCCTAGTCATGAGAAGAAGGAGAAGAAGAGATGGCAGCCTGGGTGAGTCGAGAGTGCGACTGGGAGAGGAGGTGGTTTGGCAGAACACGGGGGATTTTCAGCTTGTTGCGTCTCAGCCTCAAGCCCCCCCAAGCTAAAAAATCAGCTTGCATTGATTGGTGGTCAGAGTCGGACGCCTTTGTGGCCTGACTTATGGGTGGAAACAGGACAGCTTGCTGCCTTCTTCTGACATTGGGCACGGCTTGCACAGCCCAACGTGAAGTAAGATACGAATGGAGTTTGCCTTTTTGTGGTTTACGAGTAGTTCTTCTTTTCCTGCCTGTCGCCTCTTCGCGCCTGCCTCGGTGCCGGTGTCTCTTGAGCTGCCGGCAGCTGCCGGCGCTAATGATGCAGCTAGCACCGATAAGATTTAGTGGCTACTAGCCACGCTCAACCCCTCTTGATTATCTAAGCGGAACGGCCACCAAGCCTTTTTCGTCATTTGAAAATAATTTGATGCCTCTTGTCAAATTCCGCAACCACTGGCTGTTAGCATCGCTGATGCATGAGTTCCTGGATACACGTCGACCCCGGGCAATCACAATGCTGAAGCGAAAGCGTGATGATCACGACTCCGAGGAACCTGAAAAGGAGCGACAGTACCTCGGGTTAAAGGTGTCTGGGCTGAGGGCCAGAGTCACTCGGAGCGTCAAGACCCTCCACGACGCCCTAAAGCTTGCTCGAGGCTTCGAGAGACAGAAACTGGGCCGCCGTCAGAAGAATGCAAGCGACAATCCTCAAACATTGCTTCGACTGCGGGAAGAAGTCGTCGTCCTCAAACAACTGCAGCTCGAACAAACGGCGAAGAACCAACTTCTGAAGCACTTGGTCAAGACAAAACGTATCAAAGAGCATCCTGTCTTTATCAAGGCTTATGGTTCAGATCCCGAGTTGGAACATGTGAAGTCAAGCGCCGAGGCAAATGTGATTGGAAGATTGTTCAATTCGAATCCTGTCAAACAGGCACTACCCGAGATTATGAAAACAATCTACACCGCGCTTGAGATTCCCCAAGCCACGCAGCCTGCTTCCAAAGAGACAAAACAAGCATCCGAGAAAGTTGCCAACTCGAGGGCGAACTCAGGAGATGAGGATGAGTTCGAGGGTTTTCCCACCGACGGCTCCGAAGACCTGGGTTCTGGACGATTAAAGCAGTCACCAGGACCAGAGCTCGAGGATGACGATATATTCGAACTGGCAAACGGTCGCCTGGCATCTCCCGAAGGGGAGTCTGAGGAGGAGTCCGATGAAGAAGGCGCCGAGGACCGGATGCTCCTACGGCAAAAGGGCGCCAAAAGAGCGGTTGACACTAGCAGATATGCTAGAGATGAGGATCTCTCCATATCGCCATCTCCCAGCGAAGTGTCCGAGCTCGATGGCGAGATCTCTCAAATGCCACACTCAAATACGGCCACGAGCAAGACTGCATTTTTACCGTCTCTAAGCATGGCAGGCTACTATTCCGGATCAGAATCTGAAGACGATGCGAACGGCTACCGAGGCCCAGCACAGCCCAAACCCCGAAAGAATCGACGTGGGCAACGTGCCCGACAGCAAATAGCGGAGCGCAAGTTCGGAAAAAATGCCAAACACCTGGAGAAGCAAAAGGACCAGGACGGAAGGAACACAGGATGGGATCCGAAGAGAGGTGCGGTGGGGCGCGTTGATCGCCCTGGAGACCGGTTCCATGAGAGGAAAGTCAATCAGAAGCCGACAGGAGGAGTCCATGCCGTCGCCCACTCAGCTCACCCACCGAAGACCAGGCTGAATGTGCGTGATGACCAGGGCCCGCTTCATCCCTCTTGGGAAGCCGCAAAGAGGCGAAAGATGCAGGATCAAGGCCCGGCCACATTTCAGGGCAAGCGCATAACCTTTGATTGATTGACGGCCGCTGCTCGACGGGCTGAGACTTGCTTGTGGCGCCAATCTTCTCTCACGGCTGTCACTGGACAAAAGATGCAAAGGCATCATCCATGCATTATCCTCTGATGATAATGGCGACGTCTCTGTTGCACCGGGATGAATTTTGTCACACCCGATTGCTGGCATGAGAAAAAGAACGAAGGGACGGTCCCGGGCCACTTCTGGCCAATGTCTCAAATACATTTAATACATATTGTACAATACCTACATGAAACCCACTGGCTACATAGTCACTTGAGTACGTCGCATGCTGAATGGGAAGAAACTCGGTTTCTCTGTCCAGCAGGAGTACATAGACTCTTTAGGTGACTGCATCCGCGGCCTCTGTGCGGTTGTTTTTGCGCCTATGTCGCGATGACATCGAGATTGCTTTCTTCATCATGGGGAAGGGGAGAACTCGTGCGTCGCAAGATTCCACCTGGCAATCATCCGCACAATGTGCATGCATCCCTCACGCAGGAGCAGCCCGCCGCCGTCGGCTCATCATTGCCAACCCAACCCGATCTTCCGGGCAACCTTCTCGGCAATACGCTCATAGTACCCGGAATTTATTTTGACACCGCTGGCCTCTTCGGCGACGACGGTGGGCATGCCCCTGTCTGCGTCGGCGCAGATCCTCGCGTCGAGGGGGACGTCGCCGAGAAAATCAACGCCCAAGTCCGCCGCTTTGGCCTCAGCCCCGCTCAGGCCGTTGTGAGAGTGGGAGTCTTGCGAGTGACTGTTGGCGGCAAAAATCCTGGTCTCCTGGTGACAGTGCGGGCAGACGAAGACGCTCATATTCTGCACCATGCCCAGCACCTCGATGTTCATCTTGCGGAACATTTCGACGCCCTTGACGGCGTCCTTCAGCGCAATGTCCTGCGGAGTCGAGACGATCACGGCCCCGGACATCTCTACTTGCTGTCCAATCGTCAACTGCACATCACCCGTGCCGGGCGGGAGGTCGAGGACAAGCACATCCAGACCCGGAGACCAGTCGACTTCATGCAGAAGTTGTTGTAGGGCCTTCATCACCATGAGTCCGCGCCATGCCACCGGTGCCGACTCGCTCGGTAACAAATAGCCCATGGACATGCTCTTGAGCCCGTAGCTCGTCAGCGGCACCAGCATGTTTTGCTGCGTGAGGCTTGGTTCGCCTGCGTCCGATAGTCCCAGCAACGTGGGCACCGACGGGCCGAAGATGTCCGTGTCCAGAATCCCCGTCCGCAGACCATGTCGCGAGAAGGACAGCGCGAGGTTCACAGCTAGCGTGGACTTGCCGACGCCGCCTTTGGCGGAGGAGACGGCGATGGTGTGTCTGACATTGCGGAGTGGGCGCTTTTGAGGGAGGCCGCGTTGCGCGCGTGGGATGCTCGGTGGTAGTCCTTTGCCGCCTGGTGCAGGGGACCGAGGGAGACCCTAGTCAAAGCAACAGAGGGAAGGTGTCAGCCAGGACTTCAGCATACAGTAGTGGGAGGAAAGAGACGAGGATGTCATGCTGGTTCCTTTGCCATCAAC
The DNA here is from genome assembly GCF_000836435.1 of Fonsecaea multimorphosa CBS 102226. NCBI lineage: Eukaryota > Fungi > Ascomycota > Eurotiomycetes > Chaetothyriales > Herpotrichiellaceae > Fonsecaea > Fonsecaea multimorphosa. The sequence continues at coordinate 294,455 of NW_015971644.1, forward strand.
GAGCCGGTATACAGTTGACATTGGGGATGGGAGGCAACGTACTAAGGGGTTTTCATGACTGAGAACTCTCGCGCATGTGCTGAAGCACTTGCGCATAGTTCTTTGGCAGATATGCTCTTCAGAGTCAGGGAAGAGGACGACGCATGAAGGGTGACCATTGCAAGTTGATCGTGAGAAATGATTGAAAGCTGCGGGCATTTGGAGAAAATAGAGATGCGGAGAATGGTCGATGATGGTGCTCGGGTTATCTTTGTTCCGAGCATCTATCAATCCCTTCTTGCTCATTACATGGCAGATGCCTTCAGAGAACATGGTCTCGGTATCAAATTGCCATTTCTTATGTTCACCTTCCCCTCTTCCATCTCACATTTTCCAAATACAATGATGACGAGGCGCCACAATCACCAAATGCAAAGAACCCTGCACCTGAGATCTATCCAGACTTGTGAAAGCAAGGATGAATATAGCAGGGTGATGAAATGCAAGATGGTATTGTCAAACCCTTCCAACCGGCTTCAAGAAGGGCTCTCCAGCGCAGTTTGGAACTTCGTTTCCGTCCTCTCATACATCTTGGGCCGCTCAGTCGCATCCCCGTCAACCTGTCTTGCCTCTGATTCTTCCTGCGTGTTCGCTTCCTCCTCATTGACCAATCCGTTCATATCCTTCTCTTTCTCTATCAAGCCTTCTTTGCTCTCATGGTCTTCGACTCCTTCCTTTTCAGCATGCTCTGTATTATCAACCACGCCAACGACGCCCTCTGCCTTGACAATGGCAGTGGAACTTGGACTTCGCAGTGGCGCCAGTCGACCCATTCCCTCGTCACGTTGGTGGCCATGTAACCGCTCCAGACTGCGGTGGCTTCGAGGTGTATCATTACCGTAAGCTGCAGCGTGAGATCTCCCCCTGGTAATGGCACCCAGCTCAGACCCTAGATTTATGCTTGCCACACCTTCGTTGAAATCTTCACTCCCCGACACAAAGCTCCCTGCCTCATTTACCAAGGGGCTTCCCGGTCTGGTGTTCGTGGCTGGACTTGATGACCTGGCCTTCTCCACCTCCTGTGAGTCGACGGTCTTCGAAATACCTGGCACGGCGAACACCGCACGAGTACTAGCATCATCGGCCATTATCCCGCTACGCCCAGTCATCGCGCTAGCGGCGTCGGACATCACGGGCGTGTGTTGTCCGCCACTGTCATCACGAAGATGTGCCGCCGTCTTGAACTTCGGGATAAAGCCTGCTGAAAGCAGGGACGATTCAGGCGAAGCCATGTGTCCGTCTTGAGCCGATTGTTGGTCCCTCGCCGCATCCTGTAGCTCTGTGGATCTCGCAGGCTCTGATGGAATCACAACCGGGGGTACACTGCGACCTTCAGCTTGACCTCTGTCCGTGACCGAGATGGTGCGTTTCCTGCCTCGAGTCTTCGATTGGCTTGCCGGACGTTTTGCGCTCATGCTCCGCCTCGCACTGTGGCTTCGACGCCAACGTGTCGAGGATTGCTCGCCTTCGACCGCAGCGGGCGTCGCACCATCCTCGCGCTCTCCTAAGCGCTTCTCTTCCGTCTCCTCCATCTCAACTGCCTCCTCCTCCCTCTTCAGTGCCGACTCATCATGTTTGCTTCCCCACATACTCCACATCGCAAGACCGTAACTCTTCCTCTTCTTCTTGACCAAAAGGTCTTTGTCTGTCCGCCGGCCCGCGAGAGCGCACGGCGGAGGATGCTCGCCGGCCTCAAAGCCCTTTATTTTTCCACTGGATAAAGCTTTTACCCTTTCTTTCTGCACCCTGTTCCTCGTTCCGGCATATTTTGTGTCCCAGACCTTTTTGGCCGCAAGCCATTTTCTTACGGGACCGGGTTTGACTACTCCTACCTGGTCTGGATCCATTTGCAACGCTGGCAGTTCGTGTGGCTCAGCAAGAGGGTAGATCCTCCCGTGACGGTCAACCCGTTGACGAATCATGTTGTTCTCGAAAGGGGGAATTGGGTCTCCTGCTCGACCCACACTTCCCGTTGCCTTGTTCAGGTCCAACTTCGCCTTTGCTGCGCTATTAGTCGATGAGTCGACGTCGGTATCGGGGGCAGAATTATTATCTGATTGTGAGGAGATAATCGAGATATTGTCGTCATCCATGATCTCGATCGCTCGCTTCTGAGCCTTAGCCAGCACCCAGGCCCCGAACTGTGCAACTGAACGATACATGAATTTGGCCGGGCGCGTAAACGACAAGGTTGGAGCAACGTGACACAGATCTTCCCATACTTGTAATTGGACTGGAGTTGGTTTGTATTTTGTGAGTATGGTACCATCTGGATCATATCTTGCCTTGTAAATAGAGCCTAGGGGATATTGAGACGGATTTGCCATCTTGTGAGCAAGATAGATCTGTTCATCGCGCAGAATCTCTCCGCCGCCGGTCAGAATCAGGATTGGAGGAAGGCCTCCAAGAGAGGGTTGCAAGACCGGGGACACTAGGGGATGAGCCAATAACTGGTTGGTGGTATACATCTGGATCTGATCTCTTAAGACGACTCGCTTTCCATCCAGCTCCATAGACAGAGGCAACTGGTGACCAGGCTCAACATCACCATCGTCTTTAATAGGTACTGACGTGCTTGGATCGTCTGCCTTGTTTTTCGGGGATGCATCTTTGCCTTTGGCCAATTTGCCGATGGTCGCTAGCTCCGTGTCGTTGGGAGGGGGCCATGAGGTTGAAGGTTTCTGCATGAAGCCACAGGGTGGTATATAGTCAAATTCTGCACTGCCACTCAGGCTTGGGAAAGAATGCGTGAGGTCCACCCATGGAGAGATGAGGACCGCACCAGCAGGTAAGGGGAGTCCCTGGTCACGTAGAATGCAGAGCATTGAGACCACCATGCCTCCGCCGGCGGAGTCACCCGCCAGAATGATCTCAGAAGGGTCATGTATACTAAGCAGATAGAAATACGCGGCAAGGCAGTCCTGCAGCCCGCAGGGAAAAGGAAACTGCGGTGCCAACCTGTACCTTGGGGCGAATACGCGGGCCTTGAGCTTTCGAGCATGTCTCTGGAGCTGGTACCGGTGGACATCGACACTGCCGAAAAAGTATGCTCCTCCGTGGACGTAGAGCATGATCCTCCTACTTTTTGTGCCTTGTCTTTTGTGCTCGTTGTAGTGTGCACGCATCTCAACCCACTCCGCTTTCAGTTCGGCTCCCCTGGGTCTCCATTGCCACCACTGCGTCCCGCCGACTTCTTCAACTCCCGTTGGGCCCAGTTGGGCCGTGATCGTCTTCGCAGCCTTGGAGACATGGTCGGTCGTGATCGTGACGCTCTCGGTCCTTACCCAAGACGGACTAGGGACCCATTGAGCAGTAAAGGACTGTATGTCTTCCACTGTATGATGTGAGGCAAACAGGAGAAAGGTTCGCATTAAATGCAGGCCTTCATCGTAGGAGATGTGCGCAGTTGGTTTCTGGCGACGGGGCTTCCGGTTGGCATACTATGTTTTCAGTTAGGAGAGAATTCTGTCACAGGCAGTATCCTTACATGAGATATGCATGTCTTTATGACAGTGGGAGTGACGGCGACACCGGCAGTAAGCGTGTTAATGGTCATGTTTTGAGTCCGCAGCTCCCGCGTCAGGCAGGCTTCATGATGTTGCAGGAAAAGGAGGATAAGAGAATGCAGAAAGCAAAATCCGACAAAATAAGGATTGCGGAGCTAAGGACAAAGAACAGCCAGCGCGGCAGCAATCATTTGTGACCAGACACCCTGTAGAGAACTCAGGAGAGCGAGGCGGCGAGGCGGATGGGGAGTTCGATGCGAGGAGCAGTGTTGGGGCAAATAAATGACCGTCATGTATGTCACATTCAAGGCCTGTTTATTTCCGTGTCTTGTACGGAACGGTTCTAAGGTTTCCAGGAGCCAAGGAGCTAATTTATTAGCGTTTTCCTAGTAAAATAGCTCGTCGTTGCCCTTCAGGAGGTGGGCAATTTAGATGAATTCATGCCTGACTACCTTAAGGCACCTTGCCAATATAGCCCTATTTGAGGGCCTATCTGCGTGCCAATCTGAGCGTTTATCTGCGTGCTAACTTGGCCGTTAATTTGCGTGCCAATTAGCGCGCTAGTTGGCACACCAGTTGGCGTCATTTGCGGCAATTGTAACTGTGCCTGTAGCCCTGGCAGCAATGGCGGTAGAGGCACACTGGCAGTAGGATTGGTAGTGCTTTGTATAGAAGCTTGCTGGTCAGCGACCTCCTCTTCCATGAACGACGACGCAATGAGATCCTCGGCCGCAACGATCTCCTGGTTGTATATATCCTCCTATTCCTCCTGTTCCTGCGTGATCTGTCTATTACGCTGTTCTGTTATAGCCTATTTGTTGATCTCGCGCCGTCGGAGGACTCTCTCGTTAATGCGTATATAGAGGAGTATGTTTGCGTTCTTGTCATTTAAGCGATTGCGGAGCTTCGTCTGTACCAGATTCATCTGTGAGAACGCTCGCTCAGATGGACACTGGTTAGCGATTGAATGGAGGACTCTTTTAGCTATCGCCGAAAGAGGAGGATAAACGTCGTTCTGCCACAGCTAGAATTCTATAGGTGATAGATCTAGTTACCAGCATTCAAGACTAGTGTGAAAGCCCTCCTCTTGTGCTGTATACTAGAGAAAGCCTATACGCGCTTAACGAGCCTGTTTAGGTGGAACGAGCTTAAGCAACTCCTATATATAGAGGCCCTTTTCATAAGTCTCCTATGGTAAGTTGGCGTTGCCAGGTATGAGACGGAATGTAAGGTCATGAATCCTAGATAGTTGTATCCGTTTGCGCTCTGTAAATAGCCGCCAGATTAACGGCCAATTGACGCCCTCGGATGATCGTTTAACTGCCTTAAGTTATTGCTGGATTGTTATCCATCTCTACTTAACTAGGCCAACGTGAGCGCGCTCACCTTGTGCCTTAATAATCGCCTCGTTAATTGGCTGTAGAACGCGCTGAAGTCGAGCAAGATCGGCCTAGAATTGCGTGCTATATATGATAGATTTGATATATCGCGAGGCGTTAGAACTCTACAAAGCTAAGTCCCATTGAGTGCTGAATTTATATAGGTTAGATCTATTCGATAACAGCGCCGTGACAGTGTTATATTGAGAGCCCTAGCGAGTCTCTCCGGCTAATGTTAACGGCGAGGTTCTATTGTCTCGTTGTAACTAAATCTCTCGTAGTCCTACTAGTTGTTTAGGTGCGTATTTGAAGTGCCTACCGATTAGGTTACCGTCCTTGATTGCCTTAGCAAATTCGCGGACCTTTGTACAGATATCCTTAGCTAGGAGGTTAAGGCTATGAGCGTCATAAGGGATTGTTAATATATAAGATAGCTGATCGGTCTCTTTAAGCCGTGTCTAAACGTTACGTATTGTAGTATAGGTATCGGAGCAAATAGCTGAAATTCGCTTAGGCCGTTGATTCGCGATAGCTAGGAACTGCGGGACGAGATCTCGAGCGACTCTCTCAGTAGAGAGCTTCTCGCTACCGTGCTTGAAATTGCCGATATAGAATGTGCCTCTTGAGGTCTTAACCGAGAGATTGGTCGTGCGCTTATTATTGATATCCGTGGAGTTATCGAACGTGATAGTTAGGTACTTTTCTACGTTGATTACTGCCTCAACTTTAGCCTTGGTTTCTTGATAAATCGTAGGTAAAAAGGTCTCTGTAATAAGCCTTCGACAAGGCGTTTTCTAGTCAGGAATAGCAAGGCGAAAGAGCGTATCTACGGTAGGATTCTCAAAGGTTAAGAGAGGTAGGTTCGATTCGAATATTGCGCGCGCTGTAAGACGAGATATTCGATCGCTAGTTTCCTTGGAAAGCGTCATATTAAGGATCGTTTACGATAGAGAGGATGATATAGAAGAGGGTATAGGACTCGGCCGTCGTTAATCAGGTCGATTAAAGCGATTTTGAAGCCTTAATGGACGTTGAGATAGGACCTCCTGGAAACGCTCGCAGTCATCTTTAAGGTGTCTACGTTGGCGCGAGGTATTCGCTACTATTGTGACATCGCAATACCTATACTGAACGCGTTGAGATCGCTCATTTGGAAGCCTTTCTAGGTCGCGAAACTCGTTGCGAATAATAAGGTCTGGTGCGCGAGGCATTCTACAATGTCTATAAGGATAGAGAGATCGTTGAGATAGCGATTTGAGCTCCTGGAGTTGCGTAGGTAGGTGTTGTAAAGCATTCGTAGATACGCTTTTAGGGGCGATTTTGCGCGATAAAATAGCGTAATAATCTCGCGTTGTATGAAGAAAATAAGGTCAATTAAAGTGTATTTTAGCGCTATAGTCCGCTATAAACTAGCCACTTTTCCCATATAAAATGCTAGACGCTAGTATTTTAGTGTAGTTTAGTTATGTCTTGGCATGCGGTATTGTTTCGTATACTATCGTTCAATTCCGTCTACTAACGTTTAATATTTCGGCCGATAATAAAAGTCCGGTCTTTTACCAACCCTGGCGAGGAGGACAAAGTACCGAGTACGGAGTAATGGAGTCTATTCTCCACAATCATGCCATACGTCATGCCCAGGATATTCAGCCTCGCCGCCAAGGGTCCAGCCTTGTGGGAAGTGCTGAAGCGTATTGATACCAAGTGCTAGTGCTACTCCTACTCTCTCAGACCTCTACCTGATCGCTGTTGATATCATAGGTTACTTGATGCCCAGCAAGCTAATCACCGTAATCACCCTTAGCCACCACGTCGTCCACCCCGCCATCCCGGATCCTGCTTCTTTTCCCTGCTCTCTCAGAACAACCAGATCCCAACACCAGCGATCGAGGTCAGCAGGGCGAAGAATGAACCGGAGATTGAAGTCTTCGCAGATGGGCCAGCATCGCTCTTTGAAGCAGTCCCATCATCAGTCCCGCTTCCAGAAATGCCATCAACATTACCATTCCTACCACTACTGCCGTTTCCACTTTGACCTTGACCCTCGCTCGCAGTAACCTCTCCTTCCAACTTCGCCATCCGGACTTCATTGGCTCCAAAGTCAAAGACGGTAAGCACGTTCTTGAGAAAGGCTGCGCCAATGATGTTCAACGTAATCTCCCCGTATGCTCCCCCGCTAAAGTCCGAACTCAAGAGGTTGGAAACGCATTGCGCCTCACCGCTGCTTGGTTGAGCGGTCTGATAGATCAGGTCACGCCCGTCGAGGAAAAATGTCTGATTACCGATCTCAAGGCCCAATTGAGGTGCGGTGGCGGCACAGTCGACGTACCATAAACCAGTCGTTGCATCGAAGACAGCGGGAGGCGAGAACAGGGAGTTTATACTGGTGACCACTGTGTCAGGAAGGTAGGAGAAGAAATTGCCGCTGTCGATGAATGCTTGGAATGAGGTGCCATTTCTGAGTGTGGAAGAGGTCGTGATGTTGTTAGGTTGAGGGGCAGAATGGGATGTGGTGCCGTTACCAGGCCCGTAGACAATAGAAGAGACGGTAACCGTCCAGTAGGCGCGGACGCGCTCGTTGGATGTGACTTGGATGGGGACGGAATTATCAATCTCAACCGAAACGCTGGTGAATGCGTCGCTGTGCGGAACGGGTGGAAGGCCGCCGAGAGACAAGTACCCCCCGAAACCTGAGGTACTGTTCTGTGGTGTTCGTGCTAGTGCCAGGCTGAAGTATGGCTCTATTAAACCTTGTTGGTGCATGACGAACAGCAAGGGATTGTATGTGAGGCGGTTATAAAAGTATGTCGTGTTGTCCGTGACATTGGCCGGATGACCCGATGTCAAAGCGGGATACGCAAGGCCTAGAATGCCGGAGTTGACGCCGTCGCCCTGGGGACTTGAACTATTAGCCACTGCGATGGTTGCATTCTTGACTGTGATGCCAGCAAGAGTGACCTCTTCATGGGCTAAGACACCGGAGGCAATGCCGGCGCCATATTGAACTCCGAAAATCTCGTTCGGGATTTGAGAATATGTAGCGGACGGAGTATAGGTCGCACTGCCGTACAAACAGGCAGATTGCGGGAGCTCGGTACCGTTGGTCTTGTCGAAGCACCGATACCCCTTCTTCATCACGTAAGTGTCGCTGCTTCCAGTGTCGACAAGGAGAGGGAATGTTTCCCCGCCGATGGTGACATTGACATCGAAATTTGTGCCGAACGTTGTGGACAACAGACCTGAAGTGGCATTGCTGGAGGCCGGTGAGCCCCGACGATTGAGAACAAGATGCTGAGCAGAACTAGAGCATAAAGCCAGAGCAATGATTTGGAACAAGCGCAGAGTAAGAAAGAGTGCGGACAGATTTCCCATGGTGAGTAGTTTGACAAGTAAAGCACAAGTCTTGAAAACGATTGCAACTGAGGATGTATCCTTTGATCGACAGGTTCGAGCACCTACCGCAGCGTTCTTATACCTCGAGGGCTGATATAGCCCGCTGATTGATTCATACCTTCATTCTACCACTCACTTCCCAGACTATGCTCGTTGGTACGGTGACAGGGCACGTAAATTTGCGAGCTATCTTCTGGTGAAACCTTGACAAAGCAAAGACCTTTAATAGATGGGCGGCCCTACATGAGTCGATACCGTTTGGTGGTATATAGACCGTGGTCACTGAATACCTACCTAGGTAGTGATAGAGAGGAATGAGAAAGCGGATTCTCGCTTGTCCGTACGCTTCAACCTCGGGGGGAAAGGCGTGAAGGATTGGCTGGCGAGGCTGTGGCAGGCCCCGCAAGGCTGAGCGCAATCTGCAACAAGCCTCAGAAAGGGGTTGAGGCTCTTTGTTCTTCAACTCGGTCCTTTTGTTCTCGGTGCGCCAGCCCCAGAATCGCATTTACGGACCCTGGGGACCAATTCAGCAGCCCGCCTTCAAATCTGCACCTCTTGACTTTGCAATAATGTCTGGGTTCATTCATCCCGCCTACGTGTGCACTCCCTGCTACCATGGACAAATTGTCCGCCAGGAAGCCGCGAAAGAGCGCACCAAAGTCTCGATCAGGATGTTTCACCTGCAAGTATGTGGTACGCTATGTGCGCCGACAGATCCAGTGCTAACGAAAATTCTCACAGAACCCGCCATATCAGATGCGATCAGAAGAGGCCGGAGTGCGAGAACTGCACTTCGTCAAATAGGAAATGCCAGGGGTATCCCACGCCTCCACCCAACACTGCTTCAGGAGCACATGGTTCTCCTCACAATTCCATGTCCATTGCATCGTACAGCATCCCTTTTAAAATTCCCGGAAGCCAAGTGGATCGGCAGCTCTTACACTATTACTGCTCTCAAGCAGCATGGAATCTCTCCAGCTACGGCGATCCGACCTTGTGGACCGAACTGATCCTCCAACGATGTCAAGATCAACTCGTCATCCGCAGTTGCCTCGTCGCTTTAAGCTCTTTGCACAAGGACTTTGTTTCTGGGTCGTTTGCGGCCGGTGGAAAGGCAAAGCCGAATTCGAACGTCGAGACCATGACCATGGTCAGCAAATGCTACGGGCAATTGAAAAATTACCTCGCACGGTCTGATGCCCTACCAGATGTAGCGTTGGTTTGCAGCGTCATCTTTTACTCCTTGGAGTCACTTCTCGGTGATAGTCGACAGGCGCTATCGCACCTCGATAGCGGGTTGAGGCTGCTGAAGCGCACTCAATCCGAGGCAAAATGGGCTGATGACCCGTTACTTCTGCATCTGACACATCTCTTTGAACACCTGGACGTCCAGGCAAGTTGCTATGATGACCTTCGACTTCCGGTGCTGGAACTCGTTTCTCCTCAAGAGACTCGAGGAGCATTGTCGGTTGTGCCTGATTCGTTCCGAAATCTTGGCCATGCTGAACGCGTTCTTGTGAGACTTCAGAATTGGACCCTTCGTCAATTGATTAGCCACGTTCAGCACAAAGGCAAAACCTCGACGGAGTTTCCTCAGGATTTATGGGACGAAAGAGTGGTATTACGCCAGCAATATGAGAAATACCGCCGGACACTGAGCCTCCTCGATAGCAACCCAGGGAACTCACCCGTGAGTACCCCAGGGACTGACAGCCAAAAAAACACAAGGAAGCTTCAGCTACAACAGTTCCTGCTCTTGCAGATAAGCTTCCACATCTTCTACAATCTTATCGAGGAGAATGTTCCAATTGCAGCCGATGCTGCAGGGTACGCCATCAATGACGAGGATATGCTCAGCACCGCTCTTTCCGAAGTGCTAGACCTCCTCTCACTGGCAAGCAATTCAGTGTCGCACTCCGCAAGTGCTTCATTCCCACTAGCCTCGCCCTCGCAGCGCACTTATACACTATACACATTCCTCATCGGGACATTATACTTTCTATGTCTCAAAACCACCAACCAGGAAATACTAACCACGGCTTACCGGCTATTCTCCCACCCTCTGCTCCAGAACTCGCGTGATGGTCTCTGGGACTCCAGCCTGGTGGAGATGGTGGTCAAGAATGTGATGAAGATCCGCGACAGGGACTCGGGTATGGACGTGCCTGATATTCTCGTAGAAGACACGTCGCAGGGAGCGGGACCATGGACTTTCAACATTGAGGATTTCAGCTCGGGCGAAGAGACCGACTATCTCAACACGGATTTCTCCTCGCTGGTCACCGGAGGATCGGATCTGCTTTCTGATGCAGCTGCATACTTCTTTGCCGACGACTCTTTCCTGCTCTCAACTGATATGGTAGCGCAGTGCACGTCCATGTCAGCTTCGGGAACGAATTCGCCGTCTCTCTCAGAAGATTTGTCCCCGAGAAATAACAGCGAACGAAGTCTACCAAACGCAGACCGTCAGCGAACCGAGCCTTTAACCCAGAATTTCAGGTATGGTGGTTCGCCTGCTGGTTTTGCTGCAGAAAGTCATCCGGGACCTGAGCAACTCCAAACACAATCTTTGGGAGGCAAGCTGCCGGCTTCAAGTTTCGGCCAGCACACACAGGTTCAGTCCACAAGTCTACCTGGGTCAGGCCACCAGAGTCGCAATGTCACCCAGCAATTCACTATTCCGGCGGCTAAGTTGCCCCGGAGTAGCAGATTGGAAGACTTCGCGCTGGGTATTGTGGACGCGGACGGCGGAGTCGAAGTAGCTGCCAAGAGAATTGCAGAGATGTCTATATAGATAAATTGAGTGCAACGAGGTCGGAAAATGCCCTTCAGCTCTCTGACAGGGTCTAGGACACGTAATCTAGCCATCAGGAGAAAAACACTTCCCAAAGCGTTGGCGCTGGCTGCAAACTGCTGCGGGAGAAATCCTTACAACTTCCGTTGAACTATATTCTGAATATGGAGATCGCTGGCTTTTGCTTGCTAACCCCGGGGTTACTCTCGTCAGCCCGTGATATGGAATGGCTTCCGATAGCAATCTCAGACTTGAGCATCCCAGCCAACCCAGTCCACAAAAGCGTTGTCGAAGAAATCATTCGTCCATGCGGTCAAGTCGTTCGGCTCAGTATTGTGATTCTCGGCCTGCGGATGATCTGGGATTGGTGCCGCAACGGTATGGTTGAAGAATGAATCCCAATCCAACATATTTGTGGTTGCTGGCCAGTGATTAGGAAAGGTCTCTGCGAGAGTTAAGCCGGGCTCCGTGTTAGGAGGAGGGCGACCTTCTGGACAATAACGATCCCGGTCAGCTCATACATCTTGTCCGGGGGGTCAGACTTGCTCAGAGCAGCACATATTACCTTCATGGTTAACCACAGATCTGGCGTGCTGCACCAACACCACAGCGACACTTTTCAGCTTGGCCGCGAGCGAGTTCCTCGAGCTCATCTTCTCCAGAAAGACTGGCAGCTGCTCCATGGCCGCGAGGACTTCCTTGTTCTCCTCCGACCCGCCCTTGTCATTCGACAAGAGATCTCCGAAAAGGTCCAGGAACGGGGTGAAGGGGGCGCACAAAAGGTGCCATACCATGCCGTTGGCTGGTACCTCGGACTCCGATACCATGTCGGCGAGTAATTGGAGCATCCGTTTCGATGAGTCGGTGCACTGAGCCCTCATGCGAGTGGAGGATCGAGCGAGGAGGATATAAAGATATTCGTACTGGAAGTTGACGCTACCCAGAGCCTGGTCAAAGGAAGCGGCGTCGTGAGCGTTGAGAAAGGGTTTCTCGGCCAGGGCAGCAGCTTCAAGAATCTGTGTGGCATGTCAGCTCTTAAAGAGTCGTGCTCGCGAGGATCAATACGCACCTTTTGCGCCTGGAGGTACCACGACTCAAGATCTTTGCTGATTGATTCGATACTGTCGTCGTTGGGCGTCAATTCTTCGTGAAGACAGTACCAAATGTCAGCCATTATGCGTGATAGGATAAACATCTGGTGAATATAATCTGAAGATCATGTCAGACTTATTATCTCGTTTGAGGTCGGCTACCTCAGTTAGGTTTGGCTTGAGAGCTGACTTACGCACTCCGAACAGCGCCAGTGCGCCAGGCGAGCCAATGTGAGGCTGAAATGGTAAGAGCTGCTTGACCGTTGGCATGGGAATCTGTCTTGTCATTCCACGGTGGAATGTGGGCGATCTGCCAAAGATAAGAGCCAGTCCGATGTCCACGAGGTTCAGATGCCAAAACATCGCAACGCGCCGGTCACGGGTCTGAGAGTCGAAACGGCGGTCGCTCACCCCCAACGCCTGCAGCATCCTGCATGCATTTGTGACCATCATCCAACAGAGTGAAGGACTGGTAAACTCCTCTACATCGAGGGCGAGCAGAAGCAAAGCCTGGATGTTGAGCTCGGTGGGTTCGAGGAGGAGTCTCGCGTCGTTTAGGGCGAGCCAGAGATTATGTCGAAGCTTTGCTTTTGTGGATTCGTCCCGAGGATCAGCAGCGGAAACGAGGTTGAGGGTGATGCCGTAATACATGACGAGCCAGGCCCTATCTTGCACTTGTTGCGGGCGAGATTCCTTCAGGTGGCCCAACACTTCTGGAGGCGGAGTGACAGAGAAGGGACGATCTCGTTTCAATTCGGCCTCGAATGCTGTTGCATGTTGGTTTCAGCTGTATCCTGCAGAGACACGTTGCGGATCTCACCATTTACCCAGAGAACTGCCCGATCCTCTAACAAGTAAAAGTTGTTACAGGTCTTGTCGAATTCCAGGCCGTCGTGCCAGACAGCAGCAGAGGCTTCAGCTAGGGATGAGAGGGCTCCCATTGAGTTGTGTGGCGGCGTACCGAGTCCACGCAGACGATCTCGTGTGAATTCTATGTCAGGAGCGAGGCTGGAATGCAGACTGCTAGAGGTCGCTTCGGAGCCGTGGCTACGAGCGACACCAGCAGCGTTAGGCTGATCAGCGAGAGCTCTATCATGTTTCCGCTTCCTTTTGCGGCGAATGACGCCCGATCGCGAATAGGTGCAGTCAACGCCTTCATCTTCGCAGCGTTGACATCCAGGGCGTCCCCGTGAGCAAGCTACCTACAGACTTGTCAAAGCTGTCCTCCGGCTCACCAATTAGGTGGAATTGACATACCTTGCGGGATCGGCACTCATCGCACTCCAGTCACCATTCTAGTCAGTCTATAGACTTCAATCTACAGTGAATGAGAGGTACTTACAGCATATGGGGCAGGTGGCTCGGACATGATCACGGTGGCCGGTGGTTGTGAGATTGGAAAGTGTTCAACTTCCGGATGTCACTCATGAAGTATTCCAGACGACAAGACAGCTTAAGTCCCGAATATCCTCCGTCGGAGCTTACGGAACTTAACACATGACGGCAGCAGTGCCTCCCACTACATTGCATCGAGTGCAATGCAATCTTCGACCTGCTATAAAACGTGGTATTGTCGTCAGATAATTTACAAATGGATCTCCTCTTTACCCTCGACATTCCAAAGTGCTTCCGCTATGGCACCGCCCATCGCGATCCTCGGCGCCGGTCCCAGTGGCTTGACGCTCGCCCGCATGCTAGAGCTCGCCAACATCGACTATGTCATCTTCGAGCGAGACGTATCGGGCTCTGAGACATCTTCACGCGCCGGGACCCTCGACATCCACGCCGACTCTGGTCAGATGGCTCTGCGAGAAGCCGGCTTATTGGACCAATTCAAGAAACTCGCCCGTGCCGACGCACATACGGTCCTGGCCGACGGGCGGGGCAAAGTATACGTCAGGACGGGCGAGAGCGACGACATCAATGAGAACAGACCGGAGATCGACCGTAAGGACTTGCGAGCCTTGCTCCTCAACTCGGTCCCAGCGAGGAAGGTCCGTTGGGGCATGAAGGTTCAACAGGTGCAGCGAAACGCCGACGGGTCGATGTCTGTGTGTTTCACGGACGGCAGTGTCGAGTCAGGATTCCGACTCGTCGTAGGCGCGGATGGAGCATGGTCCAAAGCCAGAAATCTTGTAACTCACCCTGTCTCGATAATCATCGGTGGTGGGTGACTGACGGTGGACAGGTCACGACCGCCAAACCACAGTATTCTGGGTTGCACTATTTGACCACCACCATCAGTCCGGGGAATCCGTTTTACTCATCTGCCGCTGCGCTAGCCGGACAGGGCAACTATATAGCCTTTGGTCAGGGGAAGCAGATCGTTGCTCTCATGCTGGGCGACGGCTCCTACTACGTCGGCGTCGGACTGCATCTTCCCGAGCACTGGAGCTCAGAGAACGCTGTTGCTCTTGAGAGCCCGTCGGCGCTGTGTCGATTACTCCAGAATGACTACTTGGCGGACTGGCCTGCCCTGCACACGGACCTGATCAGACACAGCGATGGGAAGTTCTATGCCTGGCCGCTGTACGCCATGCCGATCGATTCGCTGCCATGGAAGACGGTGGCTGGCATTACTCTGGTAGGGGACGCCGCGCATCTCAGGTAAGACGCGAATACCATATAACCTGTTCTACGACCGCCGGTGCGAGCAGCCAAACTGACGATGCAACTAGCACACCTTTCGTTGGCGAAGGCGTCAACTGCGCCATGACGGACAGTCTCCAGCTAGCCCAGCAAATTATCAAGTATGGATTGAATGACCTCGATCGCGCCGTGGTAGAGTACGAGAAGTTGATGGTCCCTCGGGCCATTGATCTCATCGCCAGAAGCACCAAGAGCGGCGAGCTGTTTTTTGCCCCGGACGCCCCTCGAGGCTGGCTCAAGTCTTATGCTGGTGTTGACATTGATCAACAGTGTTCTGCGGGTGGGGAAGAGGTGTAATGGAGGGCGGAGAATGTATGTACCTAAGACAACTCCCTGGGTACGTATGAATAAGACAATGCGCTCCCACATGATGTTGATGGCTTAGCCAGCCTCGTTGAGCGTCTACCCGGACACCATGTGGGGCTAGTGGGTCCCCATGCCTCAGCCTGCTGAATCCTTCCTCGCAGCCTGCTCTTGTTCTAATGTAGCACCTTCGGGAAGACTGGGTGAGAAAGGTTTTTTTGTGCTCAAGGGTTGATCTGAAGGTACAGGGATGATGTGGCATACACCGACAAGGAAGATAGCGACGGCGAATGGCTTTACCAGCACTCTTTTCTACGCTACTACAGGCTTTTTGTTACCCCAGACTTGTACACGGTAGGCTCTGATAGATGGTATTCAAGAATTCGTGATGAGGCTTTCTGTCGCGACCACACCCTTAACCCACGCATCGAGACGTCATATCTCTGTTTATAGACTTGCAGGCAACTGCCCTATCAGAGTCCCGCTGTCACTACCCCCGGCGGCTTTATTTTCTTTTATACCATACGCCTGCGTCCGCCGGATCTCGAAGCCCCGTCCGCGGAGCCGCTTCGGCCACACGCCGCTCTTCCCCGGCGCGAGGATGCCGTTCGGGTCCAGACTGTCCTTGAGCTGCTCGTTGAATCTAAGCGAGGCCCCGTTGTTCCAGTTGTAGACGCTCGCAATCTGGTCCATGTAGCACAGGTGTGTCCTGTACTCACCGTAGCCCTGGGAGGAAGTCTTAGCCACGATTTCTTCGCATCTGACGTGCAGGCTGGGTTGAAGGGGGTTGGGTTCAAGTGGTCAGAAATAGGGCAAAGGTTTCGATCCAGGCTTACCTCAGCGGCTGCGTCGTCGATCAAGAGTTCAATGCATCGGTGTGCCCTTTTCCGAGAACCAGGGTCTGACTTGTCAAACGTCAAGCACACTATGGGCGGAAATCGTTAGTCAGGATCAGGAAACGGTTAAAGGAAGTCTTTATGCGACAGAAGGAGGCACAAAAACGAACCGATATGATGAAGCTCGCGCCATCCCACGACGAACGTGCCAAGGTAATCGAACCCGAACTCGCCGAGTCGCCGCTTCACCATTTCATACTGCTTATTGGCATCTATGCCTGTGGCGGGCGAGATGGGCGAGAATCCCAGCAGTGAGCCTCGCTTGCAGGTCCAGTCCAGCCATCCCAGTTCGTAGGTGTTGGGTATGCCCTTGAGAGTTTCCTCGCGCATGTGAAGAACGGTCTCTTGGGCACCATCTGTCAGGGGCTCTGGGAATTCATATCTTGCCTGTCAAGGGCACTACTGGTCAGAAAATCAAGCAAAGCCCAGTGAAGAAAACCGGTGATGGCCACTGCAGGCAATTCGACTCACTCCAGGAATTTGCATAAACGTGTTCTTCAGAACCTCCCACTGCAGCTCACGCATTGCCTTCGGGCCGTACATGGCACCGTAAATGTTCCAGCGGCCAACCCCGATCTTTCTGGCGATGGCATCAATCTCTTGATCTGTCAGGACTTCTTTGGAGTCTGTATATTGAGACTTCTGGGCGTAAACAGCAGCGTCGAGGAGTGTCGATCTGATTGTCGGCGCATTCTGGATAACCATGCCAATCCGGAGAACACGAATGGCTTCCACAATCGCCGGAAGATCAGTGTCATTCTGGAAAGAGAACAGGTATGATTGATAACCCTGAGCAGGATAATTAGTGTCGACGAACAACTCTACTACAGGGTAGGATAAGGCCTTACACCAGGGTCAGGCATGAGCCAAAATCCCATCTTGGTGACAACGCCATAATTCGACTGTGTAAAGATTCCGTCCGGATAGGGGCCGAACCCGTACTGGAACGTCTGCCAGGTGTTGTTGTTTGGCAACGCACCCATCCCCGTGCGCATCACTTCTCCGGTGGGCAGGACGACTTCCATCCCACAATGCATCGAAAAGTGCTCCCCATACGGAGTGTAACCGGCACCTCGATCCAGAGCATTGCCGACCACGGACCCACCTCCCAGGTCAGGGTTGTCGATCCAAAGATGCTGGAATCCATTCTTCTGAAGATAATCGTAGAGCGCAAAGTACGAAACACCAGGCTCGAGAAGGCAGGTGCAGTCTCGGTCATTGACTTGCAGCACTTTGTTCATGCGGGCACCCACGTCGAGAACAATGCTGCCACGAAGACGCGGTGCCGAGCCTCCATACCCTGCATTGGCTTAGCTGTGCCTAGGAGATGTGAGCACACCCGAGACGGATATCGTGCTTACCGAGGTTTCGACCCATGGAGACTGGCCATAATGGTGTCAAAAATTCGTTGGCCAGTTTCACAATGGCAGAGACGTCTTCAGTTGAGCCTGGCCGGACCACAGCACTAGCGAGGAAAACGTCCTTTTCCAAGACGTAGAACAAGTCATGCTCTTTGGGAAGGTTGTAGTAGTGTCCATCCTTATCGGGCTTCATGGTCTCCCTGGTGCACACCTCAACATTCTCAGGCCCAACCACCAAACTCATGTCTTTCAAAGCCTGCCTCAGGGTGCTTGCAGAGACATCTGGTGGAGTTATCAAATCAGCATCCGGGAGCGAATCAAGCAGAGAAATGGAGGTCATGGCTGTTCATTTAACCAATTGACCGTGAAAACGGGTCAGACCAAATGCAGAATTATTGTTTACTCACAGCTGCAGATGAAATGCATAGAGCCTGTCTGTATGCCATGCCTGTATATTTATGCCTCAAAGACACACGGAAGTATTGTGACCAGGGTGGGACGTGACACTCCACA
This sequence comes from Fonsecaea multimorphosa CBS 102226, assembly GCF_000836435.1. NCBI lineage: Eukaryota > Fungi > Ascomycota > Eurotiomycetes > Chaetothyriales > Herpotrichiellaceae > Fonsecaea > Fonsecaea multimorphosa. The sequence goes on from NW_015971644.1 coordinate 312,379, forward strand.
TCCCCACGGGGAACCCCAGTCGTAGCCAGCATTGTTTAGCATCGTGCTGGGGCGTCGTCCCACATGGAAGTTTTCAGCAGGAAGTGGTGAGAATACCACTCCTACTCAACGGCGTATTCGACCACAATCGTATCTGGGTGCAGCCGACCGCGGAATGTCACTACCATGGCTCACGTGTCCACGATCCCTTCCTCTGTCAAATGCTCCGCAGTGCTTTGTCCCAGCTCTTCTCGCAGCGTTCGGCCATACCCGAGATAAGCAAATCTGTTGCGTCGCACGTAATTTAGATTGTAGTCCTCAAACCGGGGCTTTGCCAGTGCCTCGTTGAAGTGCCAGGACGAGCCGGGCCACGGCCCTATGACGGGGCCTTCCAGTTTTCCATTTTTGTACCTGCAGCAAAAGCACAAGCTGTTGTCAGATGAAGTCGCGTAGACATCCGAATTGCTGTACGCAGCACTTACCAGCTCCGGCATTCGCCGCTCCAGACGTACGCCTTCATCGACTCGTTCCGGTGCTCGATGAAATCCTGCATCGCTTCCTCTTTGACTTCCATCGAAAGGATGTTCTCGGTCTGCATCTTCTCAACACAGCTGTAAGCGTAGTCGATCTCCACCTCGAGTCCGGAGATCAGGGATCCACTTGCAATGGGACTGTTGGGGCCTCCGACAACTGCGTATCGTTAGATGGATTTGACCCGTAAGGTTGTCGGAACAGCTTGACTTACTAAAGTAGTTGGGGAAGCCTGGGACTGCAATCGACATGTAGTGCAGAGGCTCCTCACTCCAGTATTCTGCGAGATCTCGGCCCTGCCGTCCGATGACTGGAAATGCTGGTCTGAAAGAGGTGTCGAAGCCCGTGGCGCAGATGATGGTGTCAACGGTATGATGGCTACCGTCCTTCGTGACAAGTCCCTCGGAATCAATGTGATCGATTTCGTCCATAACCACCTGGGCATTATTGGCCACGAGAGACTCCAGATACCCGCTTCCAGGCGTATACCTTGTTTCAACGTTAGTATAGTGACGGTCCTCGTGGCCTCCCAATCCTAAAACATACCTACGGCACCCCACCGGAAACTTTGGAATGAACTGGGCAGCCAGAGCTTCGTCGTCGTTGAGTCTTTTCTTCATCATTGCGGAGAAGTTCTTGAAAGCTTCGAGCTGGCGGGGTGAGCCCTTGTAGAATGTCCCAAAATTGGAACTGCCAGTGTTTTGGACAAGTTTCCGGTATTGGAGAAAGTGTTTTTTGTCATTTTTGAAACGCTCAATTTGCTCCGCTGAGAATTTAGTGTCCCGGCCTTCTGTAGCCAGGGATTGGCTAAACTCGGGTGTTATCCAGGTTGGAGATCGAATAAAGTTGATCATCCTGCGGACCTCTTTCAAAGAAGGGCAAGTTAGCATACGTTCTCTGACATCTCGAGAGCTGCGTCGTACTTGGAGTAAGAGTTGGTACAATCTGAATAGCAGAGGAACCGGCACCAATGACTGCAACAGTTTTATCCTTGAAATCATATGAATCATCCCACCGAGCAGAATGGAGCAGTTTGCCTTTGAAGTCGTGGAGGCCGTCTATCGCAGGCCATTTCCAGTTGCTGGAAACAGGTGGTTAGCCATCCGCTCTCGCCTTTGCGGTCGGTCGTGAAATACTTTAGAACTCCCGTGGCACTGAGCAGCACATCGCAGCGATCGCGGATTGTAGCACCAGTCTCGAGAACTTCAGCAGTAACCTCCCAGACGGAATCAGAGGAAGACCACTCTGCTCGAATGACTCTGTGGCCCAATTTGATGTACTTCATACAGTCCCATTTGACTGCACATCCTTTGAAATAGGCGTGAATCTCGGGAGCTTCTGCATAGCTGGAGAGGAAGTTAGAGAATAAAATCATATCAACTTGATAATGAAAGGGCTTGCGGCGAAGGACAAACAATCGTGACCACTCGGGATTTCCTTCCCAAGAATACGTGTATCCGTGTGCAGGTATGTCGCACGCACATCCAGGGTATCGATTCTCCAGCCAAGTCCCGCCAACATCGTGGTTCTTCTCGTAAATGGTGAATGCAACCTCCTTGAGTCGTCGCTGATACTTATATGCGGCCGCAATTCCTGCGATACCGGCGCCAATACAGATAATGCGGAGTGGGCGTTTCTTGTGGATGTGGTCCTGAGAGACGACGTATTGACTCTTAGCGCGTTTCCGTGACTCGAGGCTTCCATTTACGCCATCCTTCTGGTCCACTGACAAGGTCAGTGTATTGAAATCTGCAGTGGGCTCAGTCATGATGAGCTCCAGTAGATTTTCTAGGCCAGACGGGAGGTATCGGCCAAGTGATTGACAGATATCGGTCAAGACGCGGGTCAATGGTACACTGGATCGCGGGGTTTCAAATAGCAACAAACACCTCCTGTCCACTCTGCCAAATACATGAGTCTCTGCGATATAGCGAGTCTCGCGGCACAAGTGCTAGGGACTGTTTCTTTCCGCCAAAAAGCGCGTCTCCAGCATAAATGAGATGATGCCCATGTCTTACCCCCCTTCATGGTCCGCAAAATGCTACAAATCGTTCCGGGCACCGATGCCCAGAAAGAAAAAGCCAATTGGACGCGACAGGTCATTCCAGTGCCGGGGCTTCGAGGGCTTGTTCGTTTCCGCGGCCAGCGGCCGCTGAGAATAAGGTGTCAGCCTCGCATCACCCAGCCTTGTTCTGTAACAGCTGGCTCCTACAAAGGAACACGGAGTACAACCAGCTTGGACCAATCTTGCGCCAGGCACCATCCATTTCGCCCATCTCCGTGCCGCAGGGAAATAGATATCACCCAGATATATCGTTCAAAGTGCAACATGTACCGCTCAGGGAAACCAAACCTCGGCTCACTTCCGAATGCCGGACCATGATACTTGGAGTGAGCCGAAGGCTGTACCGTGATATTGCGAGTCAAGACACATTCCGACTAGCAGTTCGTCAGCTTATCGTGGAGCCTTTCATAGGCTTGGAATTCATGCTGCAGAGCCGTAACAATAGATATCAATATCCTAACCAAGGAGGGATTCGGAGCCCCTCCAGGCAGCGTCTGACAAGCTTACAATACCCCAAATCCGGAATTCGAACCAGGTCTCCCTTGATGGTGATTGTCCAACTTTGGAAGACACAGCACTGTACAAGGAAACATCTCTGACAGGCTGCTTTGGTTCGACACCGGTACTTGAAAACCAGGAGACTCAATTGTATTCGAATCGAATCTTGGTCGACGATCACGAGCAGCGCCAACATGTCTTCCCTCGACAAAGAATACCTTCTCTCGCTTGCGACCATAGATCCAGAGCTCAAGGCGGTACGCTATACTCAGTGAGACGTAGTGGATTTCATTCACCTGACACGAATCCAGTTTCTTGACAACGCTCAACTTCCGCCTCCTCCCAGTTACGATGACTTGGATGCCTTTAAAAAGATGTCGGCCCTTCGCAGTATCGAAACCCTGAAGGCGCTTGGTGACCCGCCGCCCGAGATCAGACAATCGGAACTCCAATACCCGACCAGAGACGGCAGCAAGGTACGGGCGAAGCTATACCAGCCATCGAACCCAGGATCAGACCTTCATCGGCCGCTCATTGTCATGTTCCACGGCGGGGGATTCTGCATCGGCACGCCAGAAAGCGAAGAGCAAAGCTGCCGGAACTTCGTGCAAGCCTTTGGCGCCGTATGTATTTCGGCAACGTACAGGCTAGCTCCGGAATTCCCATTTCCGTACGCGGTCAACGACGCCTGGGACGCTATGAGGTGGGCAGCGGAAAAGGCGACCTCTTGGGGCGCAGACCCATCTGCTGGGTTCGTGGTCGGAGGCACTTCGGCCGGCGGCAATCTCTCAGCTATAATGGCACACCTGGCCCGCGACGAAGGACTCTCGCCTCCACTCACGGGCCAATATCTAGCAATCCCCACCGTTCTCCCGCCCGCAGTCGTCCCGGAGAAGTACAAAGAGTACTACTTGTCGTACGAGCAGAATCGACATAGCCCGGTCCTTCCTGTCGCCGCAATGGACATGTTCCTCTCGGGCTATAAGCCCCAGGATAACGATGGCGTGCAGTGGGCAGTCTTCAACCACCCCAATGGCCATCGTGGACTACCGCCAGCGCTGTTTCAGATTGACGGAATGGATCCCCTGAGGGATGAGGCTTTGATCTACGAACGGGTCCTCAGAGACGAGTGTGGTGTCAAGACGAGGAGTTACGTCTACCCAGGGATGCCCCATGGCCACTGGGCTTTCTTTCCGTTCTTGAAGAGCAGCGACAAGTTTCGCGTCGAGCAGATTGAAGGCATGGGCTGGCTCCTGGGCAAGAAGCCGGACTTCTCCACAGTGGTCACCAATGCAAAGCCTGCGAGTGCCTAATCTCTCACCGCTGGACTCTCGTGCTCCTGTACATATGATGACAAGACCAAGCTTGACAGAGATCCACAGCAGTCCCAGCCTGCAGGGTGCTGAATACAGTGACACGACACACTATTTTACATGTTGCATAACCCGCTCCATAGGACGAGATCTAACGGTCGAGGCTGTCCGGCAACAGAGGAGGAAAGAAGTTCACAGCCATCCTGAAGTGTGACTCAAGCCAGTGGTGTCTGTCGTGACGGCCACTGCCCCCTTTTCGTCTCGCTTCAGCTACCGGGCTCTTCATCATTTTTGGGGAGAAGGAGAGGAAGTCGATCCAGGTCATTCTTGCGCGCATTGACCAACTCGGTAATTGACCGACGAGCCTCCAGCAGTTGTACAAGTTCTTGAGAGGTATTTAGTCAGAAAAATAGAGAATCTTGTGGGCGAACTTGTAGGAAGCTCTCTCACCTAGTACAGACGCCCCAATCTGCCAAAACGAGCCTATCGCCCCAAGTACCAGCTTCAGCATCTCGAGGTATATGGGTCTGCTCTCGTCTGGGTTTGCCGCGAGCTCGCAAGCTGTTTTGGCGTTGATGGCTGCGGGGCCGAGCAGGGTCGTGGTGACTAGGGGACAGGTTCGCGGGATGTAATTCGGATCCCATTCCCGAATGACGCGACAGACTAACTTCTCATCTTCCAAGGCTGATGTTTCGAGGGAGACGTCTAGATGCTGCGGGAACTTCCGATGGCAAAGCAGTCGAAGGGATGAACGACTACTATTTCCTCCAGTCAGCATCCATCCGGGATCTTGAAATTTTCTACAGCTTGAAAGAACGGGACTTACGAATGGAGGATTAAGTGAGTGCAAACGATCCAATTGTTTGCCGCGAAATTGGACTCGTCGTAGCTGAGAGTGTTCGCGGACAGGTGAAATCGTTGAGGGAGGATCAGAGAAAAGCAAGTGATGGAGGACTGAAAGTCGAGGATGGTCTGGGCGGTCGTGTGTCGTCTGTGGATTATATCGTGAGCGAACGCCCTGAGGAAAGACGCTATCAGGAACCAAGCCCTGTCGTCGTCATTCGGCGAGTCCTTGAGCGTCTTCCACACGTGAAGTGGGTCGGGTATCGCTGCGACCGATGCCACTCGCGTGTCCGAAAACCATGCCTCGTCCGATACCGGTAGTAGTACATTGATGTGAGTCTTGTCAATCGTGTGCGGCCGCTTGAGGATGGTTCCCGAGAACATGTCGAGCTCCCAAGCCAACCACCAGGCTCGACGAAGCTCTTCTTTTTTGCTCCATTCTTCTGTCGACGTCCATTGAGCTGTGGCTTTCGATTCCAGAATGTCATGGTCGATGTTGTTGAGTCCAAGGTCGTATGCCAATCGGCAGGAGACACCAATGAGGTTACCGCAGCGCCCACTGGAGCCACAGACCTGGTGATACCAACCCAGAAGAAGCAATCCTTGGAGCAACGACAGATTGGCTTGGATGGCCGCATCTAGCTTCATAGCGTCCTGAAACAGTTGCGTCGCCTGACTGAGGAATGGTTCAGCCCGTCCTTTCGGAGGTAGATGGGCAAAGTACGAGGATGTGGAAAAGCGGGCGGCTAGGGCGCAAATGGTGTCGAGGATCAAGCAGTCTTCCAGCGAGAGACTCTGATATTTGTCGGGGTCTTGGCCATGCACGTTGTACTTTGCGTAAAACCGCGGTTTGTGGAAAAGAGGCACCCAGCCAGCCACATACTTGAAGAATGCTTCGATCCTGAGCATGGTAAGTCTTGAGTACGCACAGAGCGTGAACGTCGCATTACTCACGTATCATCCACGACCATAGCAGGAAAAGGCATGGAGTATCTGTTCGGCCTTGTGTTTCCTTGACTTGTCGAGTTTGTATTGGTTGCGGGAAAGAAGCCGAACTGGAAGTTGTAATTCATCTCCAGTGCTCCAGTGGGATCTTGCGCTCGCAAAAGAGGTATGTCCAGCATCTCTCCTGTATTCGCCTGGAGGGCCAGGGCCTCCAAGTCCTGGGCATTCGAGAAGCCGTCGGTAAGCCAAGACCCCAAGGTGGGATCGAAGACATCAGCGAAGAATCGAGTTTCACCCTGTCCAGATAGAAGACTGGGATTCATGTCATTCGTACAAAATCCATTTTCCACGTCGGTTGTTGTTATTTGCCCTACGTGGTTAGGGGAGAATCCGGGCGTTGGAGGGACCTGTGGAGACTGGGAGGTGGAATTGGAAAGACTGTCTTGCCTCTCTCTGCGTCGTAACAGGGCATTTTCCAGCGTACTGGGATCCAGAAGATCGAGGATGCGGTCTGGAACAAGGACACTTAGCTCGTCACCTTTTTGTTCCGAATCGTTCAATGCGCTCACTTAATCCTTCTTCTCCTTCCAACTCCAGAAGACGCCGAGGTGATGCGCTCAATTGCCAGGGGCGGGTTGCCGGCCGTCTTTTCTTCGGGTAATAACAGTCTTGCCCAGTTCGAGCGCACAAAGAACATCTCGGAGTTCGTTTGTCACCTTCTTATCGTTATTCGCACGCTTTGAACATGAGTGTCCAGCAACCGCATACATTTAATTTTCTTCCTTCTAAGGTGTTAGAGACGGCGCAAAATGCTTCATGATCGGGAGGAATATACCTATTACATTCGCCACATGCTCGAGCTTGCCCGCCTCTTTTTGGCTTTTCTGCTGTGGTGGGCTCATAAGTAGAATCGGCGCTATTATTCTCGTGGTTTGAAACATCCGAGCCCTCTCCTGTGAACATATCATCCATGGTGGCATCCATGGAGGAATCCATGACGGTGTGAACGAAGTGATAGATACTTGGGAGAGCTTGCTGCTCCGAAGGTAGGGCGTCAGATTTGTGGGGAGACTGTAATTATACATCCCGGGGCGGATGGGGGGCCCAGACGGGGTGATGGTGGCCCGCTGCAAACAAAACACCTACAAAGAAGGTTACGGGCCAGGGAGGGGGTGGCGTCCCTGGCACCAGCCCAATGGCCATTTCTACAGCTTACCTCTTGCCTGGGCGCAGAGAGGTAGCTAGCATCGCTGGTCACAACTGAGTGAAGCTCTTAAAGATCCCGGATTTCCAACCCCAATAACAGCAGGTATGTAGTACTCGGTATCCCTCGCAGACATCCCTGGCAGCACGACCTTACAGCTTTGGTCTAGGGATAGCGCTATCATTCCGAAGTTGGAAGCTTACTGAGTAATTAGTATTCGGCTGTGGGCTATGCAGGGTCAGAACAAGTAGCCAGTGGCTCTAGGCCTTCTAGAATCAGAGGTTGCTTCGTGTGACATGGCTTCTACACGCTAAGAATGCCCCTTAGTAGGAGGTGTGCTTCTTGAGATGAGAATATTTCTTCATGTTCAACCTGACTGCTGACTTTATCACCACCGGTTGATATTCCGTATGACTCAATGGCAGTGGGCAGAGAGGAGAAATTTACTTTCTTTCATCCGAGCACACACCAGATGGTCTGAGCCACCTTGGCGAACCGGTGTTGACCAAGAACGCCGTCTTTATGCAAGGCTGAGGATGGCTGCGACCTGGGGAAGCAATCGCCACGAGAAAGGAACTTCTTAGGAGCTGCCCGAGCAATTCCCCTCGATCGACCCAAAAACCTGGGCACAGCGCAGAACAGAATGCGGGGACGAAGATTTCTCAGCACGGCATTCAGAAGACCGGATCACACATGGCGATGCTCAAAACTGGTAGGCGCTAAACTCAACGCATGGGACGGCGGCGGCTATGGCGCCGGGTAGGGAGCATCTCCACACGACTTTGCAGGGTGGTGTACCCAAGAATATGGGCTGACTCTACCACGAACGGGCTTTTTTGAGCCCGGCGATAAAACTATCATGGCACAAATGCATCAGACATCGGAGCTCTGCACTCCCTACCTACCATCGATGGAGCCTCCAAGGCTCCACCGGTGTTCGCGCTCCCTGTGGCTTCTACCTCAGGTTTGTGAACGAAGACTTCAAATACGCCTTCGAAGCCACTCACGAATGTCTGTCAATAGCTCCAGTAAGCCAAGGTCGCTGATCGCTTGTTAGTGGTGTCTTCGACCACCAAAGCCAAAAATGCCAATCGACAAATCCTGGCCCGGTTACAATAAAGGGACCGTTCCCGACGATGGATTCGAATGGATATGGCAAGAAGCGATCCCTGGAGATGAGCCAAATAGGCCGGTAAAAGTGGTGACTATCCCTTTTGGCTACGAGAAGCGCGTCCTGCCTCGAGGATGGCAGAAAACACCCGAGAACATGCCCCTGGAGCTGGACATTATCTTCGAGAAAGACGTCGAGATCGTCCTGCGAGATGGGGTCAAGGTAAGCCCCTGTCGCACATGATAGCAACTGGACAGCGGGACTATTCGCTGACCTGCCCATTAGATATATGCCGACATCTACCGGCCTGCCGACACGGGCGGCAAGAAAATCCCAATCATTATGCCTTATTCTCCGTATGGGAAAGGAGGAGGTGGCGCGAACCTCATGGACGTTGTGCCCTATCGGGTTGGAGTGCCAAAGAGTCGACAAAGCGGGCTTGAGAAGTTTGAAGGGTTGGTGGCCTTCCTCAGCGCCGAGAGAAGTAGAACTGTGCTGACCGACCCAAAGGCCCGATCCCAACGAGTGGTGTCGTCGGGGCTACGCCATTCTCGACCCTAATGCCCGTGGATCATTCGACAGCGAGGGGAACTTGCATTACTTTGGGCGCAAGGAGGGTGAGTTGGTTTCTCAGCTGGCCGTCAATGTAAACGACTTTCTCACTGTTTCTCTCTCTTCAGGCGAGGACTGTTACGACATCATCGAGTTTGCTGCCAAGTACGAGTGGTGTAACGGTGCCGTCGGCATGGCTGGTAACTCCTGGCTCGGTGTCGTGCAATACTGGGCCGCCATGGAGCAACCGCCTCACCTCAAAGCCATTGCCCCGTGGGAAGGCCTCAGCGACGTTTACCGCGACCTCAGTCGCCGAGGGGGCATCGCGTGGGCGCCATTTTTGAAATGGGTCCTTATGGGTATCCCAGGTGAGTAGTCATCATCATCATCATCATCCTGCCCGAAATCGTGGCTCTCGTCCCGGCTGTTAAGTCTGCATTTCTCAGGTCGCGGTCTCCAAGAGGCTGTCACGGAGATGGGTGACCAGCATGAGTTTTACGACGCGTATTGGGAGTCGAAAAAGGTGGATTTCAGCAGAATCAAAATTCCGTCCTATATCCTGGCCTCGTACTCGACCATGTTGCACACCATGGGCTCGGTGAGAGCATGGAAGTACACCAACACAGACCAGAAATGGCTGCGCTTCCATCCCCACCAAGAGTGGTACGAGGACTACTTCTACCGCTCGGTCGACGATTTGGACCGCTTTTTCGCGAAGTATCTCAAGGGAGAAGACAACGGCTGGGAGAACACGCCCAAAGTTCGTGTCTCAATGTATCGATTCGGAGAAAAGGTATTCATTGAGCCACCCCGTAAAAATCGCCAGAGGTATTCCTCCATCGCTAATGTCATCCATCTAGTACCCTCTCGAAGACCAGGTCGAAGCGGACTATCCGATCCCTCGCACCAAATACACAAAACTATACCTGACAGCGAATAAAAAGCTGCAAGAATCACCCAGCAGCGAAGAAGCCGTCCACTCTTACGACTCCACCAACGGTGACATGATCACATACGACTACATTTTCCCCGAGCGAACCAAGCTCGCCGGCTTTTCGAAGCTCAAGGTTTTCGTGTCTTGTCAAGAGCACAACGACCTCGACATCTACGTCATGTTACGGAAGTTGTCCGTGGACGGCGAGCTGATGGAACAGTCCAACGTCCCTCTCCACGAGCTGCCCGTGAAATCAGTCAAGGAGGTCGCTAACGTGAACCCGACAAAGTATCTCGGTCCTACCGGCATTCTTCGCGCCTCGCACAGAGAACTCGACCCGGAGAAGTCTACAGAGTATTGGCCTGTCCATCCGCACTTGCGCGCCGACTATGTCGAGCCTGGAAATGTTGTCGAGATGGATATTGGCATTTGGCCCATGGGTATCGTGTACGAGAAGGGCGAGGGTTTGCGTCTGCAGATATCGGGCAAGACCATGGTGTTGCCGGAATGGGACAACCCTCATGTTAAACATATGGAACCGCAGTTCAACAAAGGACATCACCGGGTGCATCTGGGTGGCAAGCATGCGGAGAGTTTCCTGCTGGTGCCCAAGTTGTAGACTTGCGGGATAGAGAGTGCTAGCGAATACAGCGGATGACTTCGTTGACAAGTGGCGACGACCGTCACCGAGAAGTCAGCGCAAGTGCCAACTTGTTCTTTTATCCCTTTCTTCTTTAGTAAACAAAGCCGACAAAGCGATCTCCTTGCTTTGTAAGTCATCCTCTTAAGAAATTTACGAGCCGGGAATCAGAACGCCGACTTGGACTTTACAGCAGCTCATCGGCATTCCGTGGGAGTGGGCTCTTTCTTCCAACTAGGTATCCATCAGATGAGTAGCACACGCCCTTGTGATCGGACAGGCGCCGACACCGGAACAATGGCTCTGCGCGCTCGGGATCCATGAAGCGATCGGAGGGTGCACATCAAGGGCCAAGAGATCGATTCTCGTATTTATCAGCTTCAAGTTCCAAATTGCAAGGCCTTATGGGGTCATCGTCTGATGTGTCGGCACTCGTGCAAGGAAGCAGGAACCTTTTGTGCATTTTCTCATGGCTCAATCAAGAGACTCGCGACTGCAAGGTAAAGTGGCTATTGTCACAGGTCAGCACAAGTCTCAACAGTCTCTCACGTCCGTGACCTTGAAGAGCTAATTGTCAATTAGGAGGCGCATCTGGATTTGGAGAAGCCACGGCCAAAAGATTCGCTGAAGCTGGAGCCAAAGTCGTTATATCCGACATTAATCGTGATGGCGGAGTACGCGTTGCCGAGACCTCACCCTCAATAAAATTCTTTCCAGGCGATGTCACGAAGCTGGAAGACTGGCGAAGTCTGCTTGATTTCACGCTTAAGGAGTTTGGAAAGGTTTCGATCCTTGTCAACAACGCCGGCACAACGTACCGGAACAAACCCACCCTGGAAGTCACCGAGCAGGAGTTTGACCGCGTTGTGAGCGTCAATTTGAAATCGATCTTCCAGGCCACACGCGTTATTGTGCCACATATGATTGAGAAGGGTGAAGGAGGCTCAATCATCAACGTGGCGTCCATCGGTGCACTGAGACCGCGTCCTGGGCTCGTCTGGTACAACGCCTCGAAGGGGGCGGTCTTCAATGCCACGAAGGGCCTCGCCGCTGAATTCGCCCCTCACGGAATCCGATTCAATGGGATCTGTCCTCTTTTGTCCGGTACTGGGCTTTTTTCCTCGTTCGTGGGCGTTGAAGATACACCAGAAAACAGGACAAAGTTCATATCAAATGTGCCGATGGGAAGGCTCACGGATGTGTTTGACGTGGCCAATGCAGCATTGTACTTTGCAAGTAACGAGTCCAGCTTTGTAACTGGGACTAATCTGGAGGTGGACGGAGGACGCGCTATTGGCTAGACGATCAGACAGTTAACTCGTGCATGTGTATCTGTGTGTCTGTATGTGCAGAGTACCTGGCGGGTTGAGTTCTAAGTACCTAGGTAGACACCAGGTCGAAATGAGATTCCGCCGGGTTGAGCTCCGGCCGTGTTTTGTGGGCCCAGTCACAAAGGGCAACTGAGCCGATGAGTCCGCGCTGAGACGAGGATTGATTGGGCGACGAAGGCACCACCAAGACGCCAAGCCGCCAAGCCGCCAAGAGGGGTCTTGCAAACTACCTAGCGCGGCGAGCCAGGTCGATCTGAGCCAGTCTGCTCGCTTCTGGGCCTCTTTAGGACTTCTACGACGACAGCTTGAATACCGCTGAAAACTGACTTTGCGGATGCCGAGAAATTCGAGTAGATTTTCCGCAATGGTCTTTGCAGTGGAAGCAAGACAAGCCGTACACCATCGCAAACTTAGGCCTTGAGTTGAAACGAAGGTATCTTGAAATACATGTTAGCGCCGAGTAATGTTTGATGGGTTTTGTACTGCTGCGAAAAGGGATCCGACTACCCCATTTTCGTTTGTCCTTACAATCCTCTGGACAAGGACGACAACAGGCTAGGAGACTCATGGGCACGAGGAGCGTGGAATGTCGAGGAGACTCTCTTTCAAAATTCTCGTTGGATTCGATCTGGGACTTGTACAGACAAGGAAGTCTTGAGTTCAAATGCGAGGCCATGTTGCTCTCGCTCTGAATTAAACAGACAGGAAACCCGCCAAGTTATGTCTTGGGAAAGGGAGACCGTCGGAAATTGCTTCGAATAATACTATTATATCAGACTGTCCCAACAACCTTCGCGTCTCACAAATACAGCTGTCATTGAAATGAGGGCACGCTGTCTTTCAAAAGCACGCCTGACATCGAGCCCTTGACCATGACTTCAGCAGCTATAAATCGGAACGTTATATTAGCGGGAGTTGCTTAGATATGGCGTGCATCATCAGGACATCCAGGCAGCAAGGGAACACGCTTTGTTATCTGTAAACGTTTTTATCGCGAACTCGCCCATCCATCTGTGGTGTCCAGAGCATAATCGTGCCGATCTCCACAACAATATTCTTCCCTTTGAGGGCATTCGCGCTCGACACTAAGAAGGGTGCAAAGTATATACCCGGAGGTTGAGGCTACTCTCCAAGGCTGGTTCAATGGCACAGAATAATTGACGTATCTGTCAGTGGTTCGGTAGTCCTCGACCCTTGGAGAGATTGTCATGATCATATCTCAGACGTAAAAACAGCTATATCGACCGCGATCATAGTCGTTGTCGTCTTGACCCGACGAATGTTTCAATTTGGAAAACGAGTTATTTCATTAACGATACTATGACACCATTTCTCTGTTCATAAAAGCCGCCTCCTCTTCCAAAGACTAGACGTCCTCATGGTCTGGGTCCCGTAATCACCTCAGAGCTGGTACTTGAATCCGGGAGACCGATCCGTCCATTCTCCTTCAGGGACAACGACACCCTCGGCCACCATTCTTGCCTTCTTGGCCTCTCTGTGCCTGTAGATGAAGAAGAGGATCCACCACAAGATGAAGCCAAGCCCGATGGAAGCCAAGCTCCAGCCGTGACCGAGGAGGTATCTGGGCGCTGAGGTCGACCTGTAGATCTGACCGGCGATGATGCCACCAATGTTGGCAAGTCCCAGGTGGACACCCATGGCGGCAGCACGCTTGCCGTCTGGCGCGATGTTCATGCCGTGCCAGGCAATGCTCGTGCCGGTGATGATGTAGCAGCACGCCGCGATCATGTACGTTGCGCCGTACCAGACACCGGCGTGTTGCTTCGTGAGCAGGATTGCATAGCCGGCTATACCGACTGGGGCCGAAACCACCATAGCCAAGAAGTAGGCCTTGTATCTCTCGGAGATTGTGGCGGCGACGAAGTAGCAGACCGCACCGACGATTTGAACTGTGAAGAAGCGATGAGTTTCTGAGGGATCAACGAATGTGCGGGGTTTGCATACCTGGGATAACATAATACTGTGCTTGCTTGGTGGTATAATCGAAACCGTCCTTGAGGATGATGGGGAGGAAAGTCCCAAAGCCTGTCAGGGCGAGGTTAGCATCAAATAGCCATTCAGGCACTCGTATGGATTGATTTACCGTAAATGATGGTCGACATGAGGATCTGGTTGAAGCCGTGCAGCCAAGTCTTGATGTCGAGCACAGCATTCTTGACGTCTTTCTTGGTATATTTGCCGTCGCCACCGCTGTATGATTCCATGAGCTCCAGTCGCTGCTTCTGCACGGCCTTGTCCTCGTCGCTGAAGAAATAGGCTGTCGCGTAGGATCGAGGAATCAAGAAGTAGCACGCAAAGGCGAATACGATTGTGATGAGTCCTTCGATGATGTAGAGCCTATAGACCTGGTCAGAAGAAAGGCCTCGCTCTGGAGTTGGGCACAGTTTCGCTCACCAGCGCCATCCGGGATACCCGGCCGTGCCATCCATGTATAGAATGCCAAATGCGATCAGCCCGCCAAAAGCTCCAGACAAGGCCGAACCAACTGCGTAGAATCAGTCAGCATGTGAACATGGAGAAGGTGAGAGTAGACATACTGTATAAGTAGCAAACGCGTGTGCCAACTTCTTCACGCTTATACCAGTTCAACAAGAACATGGTCATCGACGGGAACAAGCACCCTTCAAAAGTGCCGAGAAGCAGTCGCATAACAATCAGGCCAGCATAGTTCTGAATGAAGCCCGTGCACATGCAAATAAGCCCCCAGCAGAAGACGAGGACAGGGATGACTCGATAGAATTGAAGGCGCTTGACAAACATGGTGCTCGGGAACTAGTCTATGTTAGCCAGGGCGTACTTTCTATCAGCAGGATTCCCTCGTACCTCTGATAAGATATATGTGAGATAGAAGATGGACACGGCGGTCTAGTATCGTCAGAGACTGGCACTGCCCAAGGCTTTTTGTCAACTCACATTCAGCTGATTGCCGGTGAGCCCGATGTCTTTTGTCATGCCCTGAGTTGCGGCAAAACCAATATTACCACGGTCGAGGTAGCTGATCAGCATGAGAAGAAGCATGACAGGCGTGATGTACAAGTCAAGCTTTCTGACGACTCGCTTTTGCTTCCTGATGAACTCCTTTTGCTCTGAGGTGAGCGCATGCTCGCCACTCTCAGAGAACTCCTCAAGGTGCACATTGCCCTTCAACTCTTCAAGGTTCTGCACTGCAGAGCTCATTTTGAATGATCCACTCGCTGAAGATATCACGATCAGTCAAGATCAGAACAGGATGCTTAACACGAAAGCTTCGCTATGGGGAGGAATGGATCTCGAGAGAGAGTCTGGGACAGATAAGGAGACCGGGCTCAGGGGATGATATGTCGCTTCGAACCCAAGACACAAACCCCGTGGGGATACAGTTTACTTGACCCGGGGCTTTGGGAAGCGGCACAGAGGAGTCCAGAACTTTGGAGATCGGGTAGTACTGATGGAAAGTACTGCAGTTGGGGAACGCCACCCTCAGACCTAAGCTGGAGCACCGCAGGCTCAGACCATACTCGGATACCTCGTTATCTCTTAAGGTTTGACGCATTGTGCCTTGTCCCGCTTAGCCAAAACGGGCGTGTTGAACAACTGTAGACTGGCGCGGAAAGATCGGGAGCTGGCTCTTGGTGTAAGGCTCTCTTGGGCGTCTCTATTCCAGACTACTCCAACGTTGAGTACCAGATATGGAGAATATTGGGGGAGGGGAGGAGGGTCTCCTCTACAAAGTGCAAGCTTTGTGTTGGAGCACAGTGCACGCTCCTGAGGCTCCGTCCCAGGCCGCAGTCAAGGTCCCGAATACCCGGTACAGCCACCGGGACTGCTGGCCGGCCTCCAAAGCAGTCATCTGACAGGGGTCGCTTGATGTACATAGCTGAAAAGGTTGCAGGACTAGGCCAAGGATGGTTTGCCCCTGCACAATGCCATGTGGTTGAGGTGGCTCGGCTCTCGGCTCACGAGGCTGTCCCAACCTCTCTTATCACGTGAAAGTCTGACAACCACAGGCAAGCTCTCAGTGTAGGGGCATTCGTGGGCATTCAAGAATGTACTTTGTAGTCCGGGGGAAGAGGAGGCCGAGGTGGAGATATCGAGGCGGAATTCCTGCGGAGGTGGATCAGACATCAAACTAAGAACGCTAATCAAAGTATATGTGACACCAGGCCGGAGAGTCTCCGGAGACCTCAGTCCTCCTCGTCGTCCTTCCCCCTCGATGGAAAGATCGACTTCCAGCGTGGGCGTTAGCTTCATCAACTACTTTTGGCCGGGCTGTTGGAGAAGCAGTCTCTTCTGTGGCAAACATTGTTGGCTGAGGTCGCCAGCAACGTTGGAGTAGCTCAGCATCGATCGTTGCAAGTCGGATTGGTCTCCATATGGTCTTGGTGCCTTAGCTGTGCGTGACCATTTCGGAGATCAACAAACAGCTCGTCGACGCGCATTTTGCTCGGGTTAAAAAAATCTCAATGCTCAATCTCAGGCATAGCAATTGTGCATTTAGGAATATTTGACAAAGAACGCATAGAACAGACAATGTCGCCGCCCGCCCGCCTCTCTCCCAACGACGCTCCCAACCTGCAAAATGGAGCTGCTTCTCCCAAAGCAGGCTGGGGATCTGATTATATCGCAAAACAGCTCGCGAAGGTCCATATCCCGTACTTTGTGTTGGTCCCCGGATCATCTTATCGTGGGCTCCATGACAGTCTGGTCAATCTAAACGGCAACGCCTCGCCCGAGATGGTGGTCTGCCTCCACGAGGAACATTCCATCGCAATCGCCCATGGCTACGCCAAGGTGACAGAGAAGCCACTCGCGTGTGGCCTGCACGCCAACGTTGGCCTGATGCACGCTTCCATGGCGATTTTTAATGCTTTTATCGATCGAGTCCCCATGGTGATATTCGGCGCGGCTGGCCCGTTTGACACGACCAAGCGGAGGCCCTGGATCGACTCGACACACACTGCCATTGATCAAGCCGCTCTGGTCAGAAACTACACAAAATGGGACGATCAGCCCTCGAGTGTAAACTCTGCCATCCGCAGCGTCATCAAAGCAACCGCGGTTGCGTCCGTCAAGCCATGTGCTCCAACATATGTTGTTCTTGATGTTGGTCTTCAGGAAGCGGAATATGACGAAAAGGATGTTCGATATCCTGATACGGAGAGATATCTGACACAGCAATCAGCCGGCGCTAGCCAAGCTGATGTTAAGAAAGTGGCGGATGCCTTGGAGCAGTCAACAAAAGCTTTGATAATGTTTGGCAGGATGAATAGGACTCAGAAAAGCTGGGACGAGAGGATTAAACTGGCCGAGACGTTCGACGCGAAGGTCGTTAGTACGTATCAGCCAAAGTTCTGTTAGAGCTGGCCAGAAAATACTAACTCTTTGCTTACAGCTGATATTAAACAACCCGTCGCTTTCCCAACAACACACCGATTACATCCCGCACCTCCTGCACTTTTCTTGGCTCCTGATGCCGCCAATCTGATAAGAGAGGCAGACCTGATCATTTCATTCGACTGGGTAGACCTAGCAGGGTTTTTTACCATGGCTCAGGGCGAGTTGATTGAACCTAAGGCGAAGGTCATCGAGATTTCCGTCGATAGCCAGCTCCATAATGGCTGGTCCAAGGACCATTTCGAGACACCACCGGCAGACATCAGCATTTTCGCTGACCCGGACAAATTCATCACCGACCTTGTTGCCGAACTCGAGTCCAGGAAACTCTCTGGCTTCCCGAAGTCCGCGTGGCCCGTAACACAACCATCATCCTCGCAGAAGCCGCAAAACCTGGACGGCGAAGACATATTCCAAGCAGACCTTGCGTCCGCTCTCTACGCCGCGATCAGCCCCGAAGATATGTGCATCATCCGCCTCCCACTCAGTTTCCGTGGTATTGACCTTCTAGCGACTCATCCCCTGGCGTACCTGGGCATGGATGGTGGCGCAGGCATAGGTTCAGGTCCTGGTCAAGCGGTGGGTTCGGCTCTGGCGCTGAAGGGAACGAAATACGTGCCCGTCGCTATTCTGGGTGATGGCGACTTCTTGATGGGTAACTCTGCTATCTGGACCGCAGCCCGGTACCGCATCCCCGTGTTGATCATTGTCTCGAACAATGGCAGTTTCTACAACGACGAGGTCCATCAGGAGCGCGTTGCGAACACGAGAAGCAGACCCGTTGAGAACAAGTGGATTGGCATGAGACTGGACGATCCACTCCCCGATATTGGGAAGATGTCGGAATCTTTCGGCCTCAAGACGCTTGGTGGCCAGATCTCGAAGCGAAGTGAGCTGAAGGGCAAGTTTGACGAAGCGGTCAGGCTGGTGAGAGACGAACAGCAAGCGGTGGTCTTGGATGTCAGGGTCAGACCCGATGATTACCTGAAAAACTGGGGGGCAAGCAACATCGTAAAGAAGTGAAAGGCAGCAATATAGAGAAACCAAATCGGCTCTTGATTTGAACTGCATTATAACGGTAGAAAGGAGGTTTGATGAGATAGACATGGTCGCGCTAGAATGGCATGAGGATAAGCTGCGACACAGAATAAATACTTTGCATCATTGTTCGTTCCTTCACAAATTTACACGCTCGATAGTCTGTGGTCAGAAGGATAGATGAGGCATGGAGAGGGATATCGTCGAGCGTTCAAGATATGTAAGGGCGCTGAACATGGTACTATTACAGCTTGAATGTTTGTCCATGTCAGACAAGTAGTCCAGAGTACTGATGGGCCAAGTCCTTGGGAAATAGATGTACATCAAGTTTATTACTATGCTGTCCTGGATACACAATTTCACGGCAATCCAACTCTCATGCTCGTTTTCTCGTTCAGGCCCCACGCATAGCTGGAATCGTCATGCACCGTAGTCCTTCTCATATCCCTCCGATAGTTGCCTTCGTACTTGCCGCCATGCGCCCGATGCATGACGGACGTATTGTCCCATAAGATCAAGTCACCATTATTCTGCCACTCCACCGACAGGACGTACTTGTCTTGACAAGCATGCTCCAGCAATCTGTTGATCAGCTCCGTGCTTTCCTTCTCCGGCAGGCCTTCGACGTGATGCATATGGTTGCCTATATACAAGGTCTTGCGCCCCGAGCGTTCATGGGTCTGAAGAACCTTATGACGAGAGTAGTAGCCTTTATCGGGATTAACGTCCCCGAAATATTCAGGGGCAGCTTTTCTGCGTGAGTGCAGAAGAGAATGACAGACAACGTAGTCGTTCTCCTCCAGCTGCTTTTTAAGATCTTCAGGGAGGTCGTCGTAGGCGGCGCGGCAGTCAGCGAAGTCAGTATTGCCCCCTAGTCCCTGGCCAGGTGGGGGGATTTCGTGAGCACGTAACAGAGACAGCCCAGCCCTCCGCGGATTGAACGAGGAATCATGATGGAAAAGATTGTTGCCCTGGTGCTGTGGTTAAAGAACGTTACCGAACCTCGAGGTCTGGTTAGGCATACCTTGCCATAATACCATCTGTGGCTTCCCGGCTTCACTAAGCTATTATCTTCCTCAATGTTTCCCACATCAAACAATTCCTTGTGCTTGAAGCGAAACGGACGGCCCGCTTGGATGTGAGGAAGAACATCATCCAGCTCACCAAGCCTCTCAGAGAACTGAATGTGCAGCTCATCATTCAATTTGGCATGGCGAAAGACTAAAACGCCATACTGTCGTGCATTAGCGTTGTATATTGGCCAGGATAGTGTTACTCACTTGGTTCACGGCTTTCCAGATTTCTTGAAAGACATCTTCCGGCACGGGTTTGGAGAAGTCCACGCCGGACACCTCGGCGCCAAAGGTAGGATGAAGTTCTTTGACTTTAATGAGATTGTAATCGACAGCGTGTGGCATTTTGTGCTGATCGATAACACGAATATCTATGTTCTGATGATTTACACCGCAATGAAGTTGCACGAGATAGCTTTGTCATTCGGTGAGGTGCATTCAACGCGCTTGCGTTATATCCATTCACGAAATCCGAGGTCAGCCCACCTAGTCTCATCTCCAACGTTGTCGAGAATAGCAAAGTCGGTCGACCATTGCCTCTTTTCGCATTATCGGGGATTGTAGCAGCCTCGGTGGAGAAGTTCGTAGGCGTCCCCAACATTATCTCCCCGGCTCAAGCAGCCTCGAGGGTTGGAGAAGACAAGGACTGCGATAGAGGTTGGGGAAGCATCACGGAACATTCCTAGGTAGACATTCCTCGCCTGATGCAACTGTGAAACAAGGCTGCAAGCCCCCATTAACCGCTCTCTAAATCAACTTCTGCTTCAGTGCAGGTACTCTTCCATATGCCGTTACTCCTCGATCGATCGCCAATCCATGTCTCCCAGCAACAAATTCGCCGTTCCAGATGGCGCCGTCGCCCGGCTACGGATTATCGACACAACCACTAAAATCAAAGGTCTTCCCATGGACTACCTTATGACACCGCCAATGCCTGGAATGGAAGTGCTGCCGGAAGCTCCGACCTGGTCATTCCTCATCGAGAGTGACACGGGCCACAAAACACTGTTTGATTTGGGTGTCCCACCGAATTGGAGAGATTTTTCACCCATTGTGGCAAAACCTCTCCAGACTCGAGGCTGGGGTGAGCCTCATGGAGAGAAGCATGTGGCTGACATTCTAGCTGACGAGGGCATTGACATTTCAAGCATCAATAGCATTGTTTGGAGGTGAGTCGACCAGGTCACCCGGCACGTCCATCTAGTTATTGACTTTGATGGCGTGTACGCAAAAGTCACTGGCATTATGACCACATAGGGGATCCTTCCACCTTCCCTTCATCCACTGAGTTGGTTGTTGGCCCAGGATTTAAAGCTGCCTTCTTTCCAGGCTGGCCGGCCAGATCGGACTCTCCTGTCCGGGAGACCGACTTCAAGTAAGTCGTTTCGTACTACGGGCGGTGCTCAGAACTCAGTCTTTTTACCTGTAGGGGCCGGGAAGTACGGGAGGTCAGCTTTCAAGAGCCGAACACTCTCCAAATCGGGCAATTCAGAGCCTTTGATTTCTTTGGAGACGGCTCTTTCTACTTGCTTGATACACCTGGCCATGCAATCGGGCATTTAGCAGGCTTGGTGCGGACTACGCCCGACACCTTTGTCATGATGGGCGGTGACCTCTGCCACCACGGTGGCGAGCTGCGTCCATCCAAGAGCTTGCCGCTTCCTGCAGAAATCTATTTGCCTACCCTAATCCAGTATCGTGGGTGTATGTGCCCTGGTGCCGAGTTCGAGGCTATTCAAAAGAGACGTTCACGAGCACCAGACGAGCCTTTCTTCGATCCAGCTATAGGATTTGACATTCCCGAAACTATTCGTACCATTAAGAAGGTTCAAGAAGCAGATGCTGTGGATAATGTCTTCTTCATATATGCGCACGACAGCACCATCGAAGGCATAATCGACCTGTTTCCCGCGCCCGCAAATGACTGGAAAGCAAAAGGGTGGCGCGAAAAGGCCTACTGGAGATTTCTGGAAGACTTTCAAGGAGCATTGAAGGGAAGCTAGAGCCAGTAGCCGATTCAACAGGTTGCAAAGCTTAGCAACAAACATTTGATTGCTGGATCGCTAAGAGGCTTCGTTCCTAATGGCCTGATTGGAACCTTTAATAATAAGTAACTTCTCGACGAAATATCCGACTGTGGAGACTTACCAACACTAGATAACAGTCTCTTGCATGTCTGCTGGTGGGAAATTTTTGGTCCAGGACATGTTCCGCGCTCTCTTCGAATTTGATACAACCAACAGCGCCGGTACTATCTCTCTTTCCCTAGACTCCGCCCTAATTCTGGTCGCTGCGTCGTCATCTCCATGACGGCGCCTTGATATCTGGCAATGCAGCGTTGGAGCTAGTCAGACCCTTCGCAGCCACTCCTCGTGACCGCACTCTCACGCGGGTTCGGACAGCGACCAGTCCTCTGGAGCACCGGGAGCAGAGATCATGGCCATTGAAGGAGACGGCGCGACAAGACCTGCGATCGGAGGTGGCCAGGGACAGATTCCAGAAGCTTTCGGATGTTGCTCTTCACGTGGACAAATGAGAGTTCTCGACACCGGATGGTTCTTGCCTAAGCCAAACGTCTCCAGAATGCCGAGCTGCGGAGTTCGCAAGATCCGGGGTTCTGACTTCTGGAGAAGCTTGCACTTCAGGAACATAACAACCACGGCATTTCCACGCCCGAGCATGGGAGCCATCTTCCAGGCTCAGGGGGTCTCGAAAACCAGGTACGTGTGTCTTCTTGAGACCGCGCTAGAAAGTTGCCATGGAGCTCGACCTTCATAATCCAGCCATTTCACTCCTCGACTGCAACAGAGGTCTATTCAACACCAGATCAGTACCATCTCCTTCTCCTCCCTTTCTGAAAACTACTCTCCCCTGGTACCAGAAGATCGCTGAAAACAAGATGGCGGTTGAGACTGGAATCATCATCACAAGCAGCAAGCAAGCCTTCAGTCTACTCAACTTCTCCACCTGCTTTGTCCTCGCGCTTGGTTCCTTGGTCTACGGGTATTTCGCTGGGATCATCGGCACTACCCTCACAAAGGCCTCGTTCCTGTCATACATGGGTCTCATTGATGCCGATGGCAAGCCTACGTCAGATTCAGCTGGCTTGATTGGAGCGACGACCGGTGTATTCCAGGTAAGTTGTAATATCATCTTTTTCAGCACTCTGTGATGCTGATATGGATGAAACTCCAGGCTGGCGGTGTCTTCGGTATCGTCATCGCGGGCCATCTTGCGGACAAAATCGGACGTAAACGGACATCTATCTACATTGGAATCCTCGGCATCATCAGCTCGGCAATAATATCCGCATCTCAGAATGTGGGAATGTTCATCGCACTCCGTTTCTTCACAGGCGCAACCGGTTTCGCATTCATGACCGTCATGACCGTGTACTGCGCTGAGCTTGCCCCCGCCGCTCTTCGCGGACTCTACGTGGGATTGAACGGAGCATTGTGTGCACTGGGCTTCGCCATCTCGTCTTATTTTGGTGTTGCATTCTATAATGTCTCCCACGAAGTCCAGTGGCGTGTTCCAATCGCCCTCGGCACGGTATTCCCCGTGGTGCTCACCATCTGTTACCTCTTCGTCCCCGAGTCGCCCCGACACCTCCTTATGGAAGGCCGGAAGGAAGCCTCGCTAAAAGTCATGTTGACGCAGCACGGCCACGGAGACCGGGAGGATTTCGCTCGAGCGGAGTTCTTCCAGATGGAGAAGCAGGCGGAGCTCGACATGAATAGTGACGCTTCTTGGAAGCAGTTCTACAGCAAGCCCTCTGTGCGGCGGCGGGTGATGATTGCCGCCACCCTCGCGTTTCTGTCTCAGAGCACAGGGAACTTGGTCATCAACAATTATGTGAGCCTTAGCCCTATATCCATGATCACTGAGTATACTGATGCATGAAACCAGGGCTCAACCCTCTGGGGCAGTCTCGGCTACGATGCCTACACTCAACTTTGTTTCCAGGCTGGATACATCACTGTCTCCCCTATATTCAATGTCATTGGATCCGCTTTTGCCGACTACGTTGGACGGAGAACTTTGCTATTTGTTGGCTTCAGCATGTGTCTCTTTTGCGTGACGGTTGAGACCTGCATGATTTCTCTGTACGGTGCAGCAGGCACGAACAAGGCCGGCCTGGCGACCGGTGCTGCCATGCTGTTCCTGTTCCAGGCCAGCTACGCCATCTGCGGCGATGTGTGTGTCTTTATCATTGTCAGCGAAATCTTCCCGAACCATCTGCGGTCGAAGGGCGCCATCGTCGCTTATACTGCCAATGCCTTGACCAACTTGGTTTATCTCCAGGTCGCCCCGACCGCCTTCGCCCACATCCACTGGAGGTTTTTCCTGGTAAGCCTTTTTCAAGCGAACAGTTGTCATTTTTTCCCAGAATGTCGTGTATCTAACGCAGTTCTTCTTTCAGCTTTTCATCTCGGTCACCACGTGCGGCCTGGTGTGGATCTACTTCTTCGTGCCCGAAACGAAAGGCGTCGCGCTGGAGGAGCTAGCCGAGATCTTCGGCGATGCGGTTGCCGTCCATGCAGCAGATATTACTGTTGACCACGACGCTCACGAGGTGCATTTGGGTGGCAAGCACATCGAGGAGGACGAGATCACTTCCACGTATGTTACGGAAACGAACGAACCAAAGAATAAAGCTGCTATGCATATGGAAAAGTCCCAAGTTTAGATCGTCACAAGGAGCGATGGAGGTGCCAGGTGATTTCTGGGAGGTTGTTAAAGAGGTGGCCTCCTCTTTCGGTAATAAGTTCCCATCCTTCTTGCAAGAATCTCTCGGTTGAGCTCCGGCAGCAAGAGGCATCGTTTCTGGTTAGGCTGAGCAAGGCTGAGGAAAAGGGGTGGTAAAGACGAAGGATGGCACGTAAAGTGGGTAATTTGGCCATTTCCGGCTAGATCTCAATTTGAAATGTCTCCACCACAAATATGCAGTATGTGATTGCTGTGCCTGAAGCACGGGATACCACTAGCACAAAAGTCGTAGCAATGAGGAGTTTTCATCTGGCCAATCGTGGGGTCATGATTCATCTTTCGAGGTTGAATCGAGTACTCGGACTCTCTTGCCTCCAGGTGTGGTTCCCTTCCCCCGTCCCTTATTTCCCCTCCTGCTCCTCCGCCTCCGTGAACGGCCCCGGTCCGGAGCCTTAAGGTATAAGTCCATGCGGAGTTCAGTTCGCCGACCGGAAAGGGGCCTCCTAATGGCCAGACAGCAAAGTCTCACAATTTGTGGGGTCGGGATTCTGTACACCGAAGGTCCCGACTCTCCCTACGGTTGCACGATAGGAAGAAGCAAGGTAAGGGAAGCCTTGCATCGGAAGGTGTCATAGCGGAGTTAGGAAGAGGAGGCATGTTTACAGCCGTGTGGCTTGACCTAGCAAAGTAACGTACTCTGGCGAGTTTGGGTATTAACGGTGCAACAACAGCAGCAGCAGCCGCCTATATTGGGCCTCCTTTTCGCCGGTTCGCAGACCCACGACTACAAACATGGGGGCTAAAGTTGAAGGTCTCCTCTCGCTGTTCGATTCATTTCTCACGTGGCTCGTCCGCTAACGCCGTTAGGATCCTGGCCCGTCATCCACGCACAGTACAGGTCAATCTTCCAGATAGCCCACCTGCCGTCCGGTTCGCGGCGAATTGTCCAGCGGTAGACAGCGCCAGCGTCGAAGTGCCTGTCCAGCTCGTCGCGCTTGTACAGCCAGTGGGTGATGCCGTTGGACCGCACATAAGCGATTTGTCGGTCCTTGCTGAAGCTGATGTCAAAGTTGCTGCTCTGCAGGTGGCACTGGTCGTACTGGGCCACCTCGGGGCCCCAGGCCCATGCCCCCAGCCCCTTGCGGCCAAAGTGCTCGCCAAACGCGTATTTCACGTGTGCGTCTTCCGTGAACAGGTCCTCCCACTGTTGCAGCGCCTTGGGGTCCTGAAAGGCCAGGTCGTGCAGTGCCGTGTAGTGGTCGATCAGGCGCCGGACGGCTTCGACGTCCTCCTGTTCTTGCAACCGGCGCTCCAGTTGTGCCACTTTTTCGGTCAGAGAGGCAATCTGGGAGGCGTAGCTTGTTTCAATAGCCATTCTGGTGGTCTGATATTTTCTTTTCTTTTCTTCTCGAACAAGGTAGTGGTTTTCCGGTCGGTAAGTGCTTACAGGCGTATATACTTTGTTTCCTTGCTGAGGAGTCGTGGGTTTACAGGGGGGTCTTTAAGGCGCGAATCCTCTACGCTCAGCACGGTCTTTATGGATCCCGCCTCCAATGCCCATAGAAGCCAAGTCTGAGGCGCTGCCTTTATTTGTCGCTCTTGCAAATCATTTCAAGTCCCCTTCCAATGCATTGAGCTTCTGCACCACGTACTACATAACATTTGGTGGTATTATTAATGACGGCATTTCCCAGTCCCTCCGCTTTGAACTGTGCCGATGCTTGCCGCAAATCAGAAGATGGCGTATGAGCATGGTGCTTCCTTTTCCTTGACTGTGCACTCTACTGGGGGAGGCTTGCTCAAAAGGGTATTCAATGCTGATTCGACGTTAATTTGACAGGCATACGGTTACAAGTCGATTGCGAAGTGCG
Source organism: Fonsecaea multimorphosa CBS 102226 (assembly GCF_000836435.1). Classification (NCBI taxonomy): domain Eukaryota; kingdom Fungi; phylum Ascomycota; class Eurotiomycetes; order Chaetothyriales; family Herpotrichiellaceae; genus Fonsecaea; species Fonsecaea multimorphosa. Next base: position 338,411 of record NW_015971644.1, read on the forward strand.
ACTGCCATGCAGAGACGGAGCGGATTTCAGCTATCTGAGATGAATTGAGAAGACAATTGATTCCAAAATAAGGCTCTGAGAGGCAGATCTGGAGAGAAAAATGAGTCCAGAGGGTCCTTGTGACTATTTTTACGGACGACAGCTATAAACACCATAGCACGGACAAATTCTGCGTCATCGATTCTCTTCCCACCTCTCTAAACCATACACCTTCCACCCCTTACTCAAATCTTCGACCCCAGCTGCGGAGCTCCATTCTCCGTGGCTAAGAAAGGATAGTCGGTATATCCCCTAGCTTGGTCTCCGGGGGGATACTGCGCAAAGTACTGGCCCTCTTTGTCAGCACCATCTCAGTCGTTGCCATTGGGAGGGAGGGGACTCACGTCAAAGTTATAGTCGAAGGTGAGTTCTTTCTCTTTACCAGCCATGGCTGCGTTGGCAAAGTCTGGATTGACAAGCCACGGGCGACCAAAGATAATCACGTCCCCGGTATAGTCTTTGAGAAGCTCTTCGGCTTCGACCAAAGAGATGGCGCCGTTCAAGAACACCTTTGCGTTTTTGATCAAATAGCGATAAGTCGCCCACACCGGATGTACGGGGCCACGCATCTTTCCGTCGACTTCCATGTCCATCCATTCTTTTGGCTAGTTAGTTACGTTCAAGCCAATATCGGGGTGCTTTTGCACGTACCAAGGTATCTGACCAGGTTGATATAAGCCAAAGGACGTTTGTCGAGCTCCTTGATAAGGTAGGTGAATTGTTCAATCTGTCTCTCCACCGGAAACATGCCCAGGTCACCTCGACCGACAGCTGGAGACAGCTTGATGCCTACGCGGTGGGGTCCCCACACCTCAACCAGAGCATCAATGCACTCCAGAGCGAATCTTGCTCGCTAGAGACATAAGTTCGAGTTCATATTACACTAGCAGGAGGTTTCTCAGGACTCACATTTTCGACCGAACCACCATATTGGTCTGTCCGGATATTGGCACTGTCGTCAAGGAACTAGACGAAGGCGTGAGCAGAGAAGTCTTGGGCACCGTGGAGCTTGGTGGGAGCATACCTGTGACACAAGGTAGCCGTTTGCGCCGTGCAGCTCAACCCCATCGAATCCAGCTTCTTTGGCAAAGATGGCGGATTGACGGAATTGCTCTACCACCGTTTTTGGGTCCTCGATGGCTGTCGGCACCGAGTAGCCGTGTTCCATTCCTGGCTCTATGTCGTACACTCCGTCATTGTCGGGTGCGATGCCCATGCGAGCCTGAACTGCGCTGGGCGCAATTGTTGGCTTGCCATATGCCTTTTGGATTGTGGAGTCTGCATAAGTCATTCGCCCACCTTGTCAGAAAGTCAGCATTGATGTAGAGATCCGTCAGTGCATCTTCCAGCACTTACAATGCCAGAGTTGACAGAAAAAAACCGACCCAGGCACGGTATGCACTTTATCGACGACCTTCTTCCACGCAAGCATGTGCTCACGCGTGTTGATCTGAGGGGTTTCTCGCATCGGAGTTCCCTGGGGCTCAATAAGGGCACCTCCTGCACAGATGAAGCCGGCGCCTCCCAGCGCTCGCTGGTAGAAGTATTCCCCATTGAGCTCGTTGGGATATGTGTTGTCGGACCTGGTGAATATGAGAAATCAGATTTTGATTCTAGAACGGAAATTGAACTGGCAATAGCGTGGCACACCTATTCCGAGAGATCGAGGACATTCCAAACCGGTTACGAAGCTTCAGGGGCCCTATCTGCAGGGGTTCCTTCAGCTTATTGATTGGCGTAAGTAGTTGCTCCATTTTGGCAATGCTGCTTTCACAAGTGAAGATGTCTTTTTTGTTTCCAGCCACGAATACTTGTTGAGCCTTAACTGACGGCAAATAAATCTAACTTCAGGTTTATATTCTCTCCTTGATATCGTCGACACTGACTTTGGGTCTTCCTGGAGCTCGGGGAATCGCGTGACTTTCGCAATACTTGTAAAGCTAAAGTTATCGAACGGCATTTTCAACACCGTCTGGGTCAGTGCACCGACAATACCGTTCTGGAATGATTATGTCGGATTACTCATTGTATCTGGGCGAATCTGCTTTTCAATATGCATGCCTCTTGCAGCAGAGCTCTTTGCACACCACCTTCTACAGGTTGATCGGGATTGCCACTTGTCGCGACACGTTTGCGGTTATCTAAGCAGAAGCTCTGGACTTGGGCCCGGCCCTTGGGGCTCGGCTGTACATTTGCTCTACTTCTGCTTGGCGACCGGACTCATTGAAGTGCGCTCCTGGCTTTTGTGGAAAGCAACTTGCAAAGATATTCAAATTACTTTGGCCTTATCTATCCAGGATTTCAGCAAGGTAATTTCGCGAAGTCTCCAACAAAATAGGTGCAATAATATCCCGGAAAATCGCAGTGTCCAACATCAAGCATGGGTTCGACAATCAAACCGCTACTTCTTCACGCCCACCACAACGGACCCAACCCCCTCAAGATTGCCATTGCCCTGGAATTCCTTCAGGTGCCGTACACAATCCGCCTGTGGGAAGGCGGCGACGATCCGGAGAAGGGCGTCAAGGGTACCGCGTTCCTCAAGATCAACGAAAATGGTCGCGTGCCAGCCCTGGAGGACCCAAATACAGGGGTAACCTCGTGGGAGTCTGGAGCGGTCATGAACTACCTCCGTCGCGTCTATGACAGGGACAACAAGATCGGCCCGAGGGGCGACACGGAGCAAGACCTGGTGGACTTGGAGAAGTGGGAGTACCTGCTATTGACGACCTTGGGTCCCATGAGTGGGCAATGCAATTGGTTCAGGTGAGGCTGCTGTCCAGGTATCCCATCCCTGAGATGTGCCATTCTAACTAGAGTCACCCTCGACAGGTTTCACAACAAGACGAAAAATGAAGATGCACTGGAACGATACCAAGGGCAGACACTGCGTTGTTATGATATCCTTGAAGGACAGCTGAAGAAGACTAACGGCGCGACCATCATCCCCGGCGGTTACACCTCTGCCGACTGCCATTATGAGCCATGGATTCGTCTGCACGGCTTTGCTGGGTTGACGCTGGACAACCATCCGCTGATTGCGAAGTGGTTCCAAGCGTTCGGGGAGACTAAGGAGGTCAAGGCGGCATATGGTAGGATCAAGGAGGCTGCAGAACAGCAGGCATAGTGGATAGTCGAGGTAGGCTCAATCAACAGCAGTTCTCATGGTAAGATGCTTCGTGAAGGTTGCAAGGCAGGTTTTGCAGTGTGTGAATTTCTCCAATCTGTTGTCTTCGGCCGTCGACATCCATCGTTCCAGTGCGTCGATCTAGTGGGCATTCCCCGCAAAGCCCCCGGCGCGGGTCTTACAGCTGGGGAAGCAACGGCATTCACCAACACCGTCTGGGGGTCTCGCTTACATATCAAGTCGCCTTTAGACTTTTGCACGCCGCTCCACGGACAGAGGAACGGACGTTCGTCGCATAGGTGAGGGGTGTCTGTGGACGCAGCCTCGTCGCGATTCGGTCGATGCATACTAACACAATGGTCCATACAAAAGAACCCCGGCTGGTATCTGCGTCGCATTGTGTGATTGTGTTGTGCCTATTTCACTTTGCTACTTAGGACAGAAAACCAAAATAAATCTTTTGACCCAACATCTCTAACTCGAGTCTCATGGCTACCAAGCAAAAGGTCATGCGAGTGTGCATGTACCTCAAACGAAAACCGGGCCTGACTGAAGAGGAATTCAATCACTACTGGTCGCACGTCCACGGACCTTTGGTCAGGCCGCTAGTGGAGAAATATGGCATTTTGAAATATACCCAAGTCGGTAACATATCCTTTCCTCTCCCTTGGCCTGACTGTTGCGCTCGAGCGTTGAGTTTTGGACGAGACCCCTTCTTTTAGGCAGAGAGCTCTCGATAGCTAACCATCGCTTCTGTAGTATCACACCTCATCGAACGTCCAGCAATCGACGATGGAGGCATGGCCAGAACTCAAGGCTCTGGATGTGACGCCGTATGACGGCGTGGCGGAATTCCTTGTTAAGGACATTGAAGGGATCAAAAAGTCGCGGGACGATCCGCTTTTCCATGAGAAAATCAGGCCCGACGAGGAGAATTTCTTCGACGTGAAGGGCATGGCTTGGACGATTGGCTGGGAGGAAGTTTATGTTCTTGATGGCAAGATTGTGCCGGACAGTGAGGCATGGAAAAATACTCCATAAAAGGGCCAGGAATCGAACGTAGCCTTGGCTGAGCCCAAATAATATGAATTCATGCATGCATCCAAACGTGTTTTGCGCTCAAAATTTTGTTTTCCCTGTGGCTATATAAATTCACCTTCTAGCTCTATACATTCATCTCTGGGGCTCTATACATCCACCCTCTTTGGCTCGTACTCAAGCCTCGAGAAATGGCTAGAAAAGGCCTGTGCCTAGGATCCCGTGAACCTCCCCAGTGTTCCATGGTTGCTTCGCACTCGAAAGCGGGTGAAATACCGTTTGTCAGCAAATGCGATCAAGCCAAAAGCCAAGCCCGCCCACGGCCTTGGACTCCTGGAGACAACTTGACGGGATAGCAGAAAGGTTGGAGATTGGGAGCCGCTGTTGGTAAAGGCCGGTTTTCTCCGCGCAAAGTCAAGCACTCCAGAAATTCTGGTGCGGGAGAGGTATGGTCTGTGTGTCCCGTCAAAGGAGTGAGTCGTGATTAATTATAATGATGCTGGCTGCTCAGGTCAATCAATGGCTGCTGAGTTTGAAGTGGTCTCATGAGATTTGTTTGCCTTCATAGTGGGCTAAATTGTTGTAACCCATCGAAAATATGGCAGCGACAGAACAGCCTCTCCTGCCACAATTCACCGCTCAACATCACCATGAACCTTACGCGGCCATCTCGCCGTCGCGACCAGAGCTTTCGACAGCTGGAAAGGTCGTAGTCATCACCGGCGCCGCTGGAGGGATCGGATCAGCCATGAGTCGGGCGTTCGTCGAGGCGGGGGCGAAAGACGTGGTGCTGCTCGATCTCAACCAGACAGGACTCCTCAAGCTCAAGGCCGAGCTGGAGGATCTGGGTAGCAAGTCCAAGATCCACCCGATGGTGTTGGACATCACCAATCCACTGGCAGTCCGAGATGCCTTCAACACGATCGAAGCCGTGGTCGGCCGCAAGATCGACGTCCTGGTCAACAACGCTGGCTACCAGAACATCAACAAGCCCGTGCTGGACTTCGACATTGACGAGTGGTGGAAGTGCTTCGAAATCAACGTCAAGGGCAGTTTCCTAGTGGCGGTCGAGTTCCTACGGCACTGCAGCCCCGACAACAACTCCGTCTTGATCAACGTTTCGAGCATCCTGGCGCATTACGGCGTGCGGCAGGGCTACTGCACGGGCCATAGCGCCTACTGCGCTTCCAAGCTGGCAATTACAAAGGCCATGGACGTTCTACAGGAAGAGCTGCCCATGGTACGAATCGTCAATCTACACCCAGGCCTGGTCCCGACGGCCATGTCGGCGAAGATAGGAAATACAGCTTATTCTTTGGATTCTGGTAAGACCCTCCTCTTCAAACTCAGGCATCACTACATGTTTGAGAGGTAGAAGCTAACCGTCAGTGTGGATGAAAAGTCAATCTGCCCGCTCATTTCTCGGTTTGGCTTGCGAGTCCCGAGGCTGATTTTCTGAAGGGTCGCTTGGTGTGGTCGAACTGGGACGTGGAGGAGATGAAGTCGAGGAAAGACGAGATCTTGGAGAAGGATCTTTTGCGCATCGAGCTGACAGGTATATGAGAGCATGCAGTAGATAAGTTGAAGGTAACCCTCTGTGTTGAGTATGGGAACCCGGTCAGGGGGCAGCTTCCTTCAGTCCGTTGCCAGCTATAGTCAGCCCATGCCAGGCCTTACTCTCACCAAACATCCTGCTTCTTCTTCTCTCCGCCTAGACATAGCAAGCCCATGAAAAAAGAGCTCCGGATCTCACGCATAGCTCTAATAATACAAGTTCTCAAGAACTATGATGCAGTTTCCAGCTGAGATCCACTGATTGGTGATTCCGAGTATACCTTCCATGCCTATTTTCAAACCCCGGAAAAAACAAAGACGGGCTTCCAAATGCCGCCAGCGGATCACCTACTAACCTGAGTGAGTACCATAGCCGTAGCAGTACAGGAACGGACGATGAACGGACGACAGCTCATAAGCCAGTGGTGAATGGATAAGCAACAAATTCGAAAGTCGTATGCTGGATGCGAAAACGTATATCAGCTGCATCTCTTTAAAGGCTTCCTGGAAAGCTACTGTTTTCGCACGACCCAGGAACCTTTCAACGAGGGGCCGACAGAGTAACCTTCGCAGCGTATTTCTTATAGAGGGTGTTTGCCAAACGGATCCTCCAGCTCGAGAAAGAAAGAAAAAAGATGTCTGCTGCAACTCCAGCGCCGGATCCGAACAAGCGGCTCATGTTCCATGTGACCTTTTACATTGCCGACTCCGACGCCGAAGAGTTTCTCAAGCACCTACGCACGACCTTTGAGGCAGTCACCGCGGAGCCAGAGTGTCTGTTCGTGGACACCTACTGGGATCCGAATCACCACGGAACAATCAGAATCGTCGAGGAGTGGGCATGCGACAGAGATTGGTTCGTGAATGTACGTTTGGCCCCTCCCGTCCGCTCAAACCCCTCAAATTCCGTGAGCCGGAAATTCTGCTTTCAAGGAGAAGCTGAGAGAAAGCTATGTGGCCCCGCGGCTGTATACCTTGGGGAGCAGCGAAAGTGTTGAGTTGACAATGCTTCTAGGTGCAAATGCCAAAGAAATACTATGATCCGTACCGTGCAGCCACGGAGAAGATGTACATCAAGGAACGTGAGTCGAAGCTGCTTTGTCTCCCAATAATGTACCTATCCCTCTGACAATGTCGTTTGACTCATAGGCACGGTCGAGGATTGGGAACGTATACCAGGCTGGTGGAGACAGAAGCCGGATTATAAGCCCGAGTAGGGAAACGGAGGAGCGAAGGAGGGGTGTGTGGCTGCTATACGATCACTGGAAGTACGTAGCAGTGGCGGGTCCAGCTGTGGAAACCAGGTGTAGTACGAGGGACAAAAGATTGCATGCTTCATCGCAGACGACGACGAGGCACAAAATCTCGGTCTACTGGTCATAGCCTGATTTTCCTGGCACCACCCCGTAAGTCGCACTAGACCTGCCAAACATGGTCCGCAAGTCCTGAACCAAAACCTCTGGCAGCTCCCAAGCAGCAAAGTGGCCACCCTTTTCATGTTCCTTGAGGAACACTATCGGCCCCATAGCCTTCGTCCATATATTAGGCAACAGAACAATCTCCTTGGGAAACCGCGAGTAACCAAGAGGTACATCGACATAACGCTGGACTTCGAGATAGGCCTCTTTCAGAGGGAACCCTTTCCTCGGCGTACGGTGAGTTTTTTCGTAATAGATGCGTTGCGACGCCGCAGGCCCCGCCGTGGAGAAGTAGTAGATGCTGATCCACGTGAGGGCTTCGTCGTCGGTCCAAGGGTAGCCATCGGTCCAGTCGTGGAGTTTTTCGTAGATCCAGGCTAGAAGAGACACGGGGTTCGCGGTGATGGCGTACCCAGCGGTCTGGGGCCGGGTGCTGTGGAGAAGATTGTAGCCAAACCCTTCCTCGCGAAACCAGCGCGACCGAGCGATCCCAGCCTTCTCGTACTCGGTCAAGGGAGTCGCCTGGAATTGAGCCCAGAGAGCAGGATGCGAAGTCGCGCTGATCTCGGGCGGATGACACATGTTGATGTGCTGGGCCTTGCATGACCCTGGGTACATCATGGCCAGAAAGCGGACCACAAAGTAGCCCAAATCCCCTCCTTGAGCAACTATGGCCGTGTTAACGCGTGGGCAGTTTTCTACTTCACGAGCTTACCATATTCCGAGTAGCCCAACTTTGTCATCAGTTTATGCGCCACCTCGGCATGCTGCTCGAATTGAAAATTCGCCTAGTCGCAAGTATCAGTGTATGACTCGTTCATGTACATATGACATATCTATCACACAGGCTATATTGGTGACCAACCTTCTTCGCCCCCGAGGAGAAGCCGTAGTCGACCATACTGGGAGCCACAACGTGAAAGGAAGGCGCTTCACTCCCTCCGTTGAGCAGCATGGGGAGGATCTTAGTGACCTCCGCAAAACTTCCAGGCCATCCATGACAGAACAACAGTGGGATGGCATTCTTGACTGGACTTTGCTGGTGCACAAAGTGGATGTCGTAGGTGCCAAAGCCGTCCACATCGATCTGAGTCATGAACTGAGGAAGTTGGTTCAATTTTGCTTCCTGCTTGCGCCAGTCAAAGCCATCTTGCCAATACGCAGCAAGCCGCTTGAGATCAGCCAGTGGTGTACCCCTGCTCCAAGGTTCGACGTCGGGGAGTTCATCTGGGAAGTCGGCAAGGGCGATCTGTTGTTTCAGGCGCTGAATCTTTTCCTCGGGTACATTGATCTTGTATGGCGTGATTGACGACATTGTGTCTTTGTTGTCCGAGCATCCTGTTCAATGACACTCCCTCTTTTAAAGGGGAATCATGAAACTCGTCAGTCTGCAGGCAATATCCAAATTGTGATCGTTGGATTGACTTTCAGCAGAGTGCCAACCTATACGCTGCGTCCAATAGGTCGTCGGTGAGTTTAGAACATCCTTGGCCTCGCGCATCGTGTTGGCTTACTGGTGCGTAGCCATAGCCGCGGGCTTCGGCATTCGCAAGACCGTGTCTTGTCAGGGACACAACGTAGAGATACGGGCTTGTTCTGTCACGATATGGGGTATGGAGCAGTCCATCAACCTAGAAGGATTTGTTTTGATTTCAAATGCGAAGATGGGGTCCATCACGCGAATGATCAGCCCCGAGGCACTGCATCCAAAATTGTTTATTGCAAAGTGGGATGGATGGGCCAGCGGTTACCCCCTCCCCCAAGAGGCGACACTACAAGCCCAGGGGCCAAATCTTGCGAGAAATATTTCGCTACAGCTTGCTTTAAGCTGTATACCAACAGTGAAGGACGCAGCAAAAAATGGCTTCGACGTGCCCCCAGATCATCTTTGGGGCGGGCTTCATAGGGAATGCAGAGCCTTTCATCAGCGAAAAAGATATCGAGGCCACCTATGAGCTGATCTCGAAATATGGTGTCAAGCGTCTCGATTCGGCGCAGCTGTATGGCGAAAGCGAGAAGCGGCTGGGAGAGACCAAGGCGGGGGACAGGTTCTCAATCGACACGAAATGGTTGATGGGATGGAGTCCAGGATTGGCGACCAAGGACGGCATCATCGCGAGTGCGAAGGAGAGTGTGAAGAAGATCGGCTGTGCGGTAGGCGACGTCTTAGACACTCCCTTATCTCTGTCTCTCTTCACAAACAGGAGGAGATCCTACCGCTTGAAGCCTGAGAAACTGACATCGCATCGCATGTGTCCTCCCCAGGCGGACGTGTTCTACCTGCATTGCCCGGACGTGAGCGTCCCCGTGGAAGAGACGCTCGCCGGCGTGAACGAAGCCCACCGGCTCGGTCTATTCCAGCACTTCGGACTATCCAACTACCCGACCGAGGACGTGCTCAAGATTTACGACTATTGCAAAGCCCACGACTACATCCTGCCCTCCGTCTTCCAGGGCAATTACGCCCCCGTGGCCCGCAAACTCGAGACCCTCTTGTTCCCCACGCTCCGTAAGCTGGGCATCGCCTTCTACGGCTACTCGCCGCTCGCGGGCGGGTTTCTGACCAAGACGAAGCAACAGATCGTTGAAGGCGCGGGGCGCTTCAATACCGATTTCATGAACGGTATGTATGACCAGATGTACCTGAAGGAGTCGTACTTGCAGGCGCTGGCCCTCTGGGAGGACATTGCCACGGAGCAAGGCTGTTCGCGCGCCGAGCTGGCCTACCGCTGGGTCGCGTACCACAGTGCACTGCGGAGCGAGTACGGCGATGGCATCATCATTGGGGCCAGCAAGTTCGAGCAGATTGAGCCGACGCTGCAGGGTTTGCAGAAGGGGAGACTAAATGACAGCGTTGTAAAGCGGATCGATGAGGTCTGGGAGACGGTGAAACACGATGCTCCCATGGATGCGTTTGCCAAGTAGGAAAATGACAAGTCAAATGCAAACCACCATACGATATCAGGACTGTAGGATATCGATTTCATAGTGCAAACAAGAGTTTGAGCCAACTTCATCTATCTGATTGTACCATTGGCCTTCGCCACGTTCTCCTTGCGCGATAGGATTGTCCGTAGTACCTGCAAAATGGCCTCTTCCGGGTGATCAACGGGTCCCATACTCCTCCACGCAATGAATCTGTCGGGCCGGACAAGAATGCAGCCGTCTTCCTCGATCTCCCTGACCCTCTCCCACTCAAGGTACATGTCTTCATAGTCCTGCCTGAATCCGATGGAATACGCAGCAATTGTGATTCCAAGTGCATCGCTCGCTTTAGCTGCGGCCTCCTTCCACGGCTCTCCTCCAATGCCAGTCAGGACAGTAAATCGCCCTTTGCCAGCCAAGTCAAGCACCGGGATGGGCTGTTCGGGAATTGCCTTGTTTAGCCAGACGTGAGGCAGACGCGAGCCGGGGTACGTCGACTTTGTGTGATCAAGAACGGGATCTCCCGGGAACGACGGCATCGGTCCTTGGTCTGCTTGGTAGACCGCCGATGATTGATAGCGTTGGTTCATCTCGATGCCCAGCCCCTGGAATTCGAAGCGCGTTCCCTGAACTGCCTTGAAAAATGCTTTTCGACGCTCTCTACCAGTTGGTGTGGCGGCAGTAAGCTGTCCGAATTCTGCTACCCGTGTAGCGGCGTCGGGAGCCAGAATGCCAGCGGCTTGCCATAGAGGGAGATGATCAAGGTATCCTTGAAATGCCCTTTATCTCGTCAGAAAGATATATTTAGGAGTTGGAATCGATATATACCGTTCAACAATAGCTTCGCCAACAGGTTGTCGTTCCTGTTCATACGACTCCAGCAACTCCGGCCCGGCAAGACCTGGAGGGAGGTTAGTCCTGGAAAAGAGTGGGGAAACGCAAGAACGCACCTTTCAGAACGTAGGCGATCTTCCAAGCAAGGTTATATGCATCTTGGATGCAGGTGTTAGAACCAAGACCATTGGAAGGCGGATGCCGATGAACAGCATCGCCGAGGCAGAAGACATTCCCCTTCGAGTACTTCTCGGCGACAATGTCATTGATCATCCACTTGCTGATGTTGAGGATTTGGACGTCGACGGAATCGTCGCCGATAATTTGTTTGATTCGTTTCATCCACTGCTCTTCGGTTGGCGGGGGATTGGGCTGATAACCTTGGACAGGAAACATAATGAAGACCCATTCATTCCACGGTTTCACCATACGAGGAAATCCAATCCATGCAAAGTCAGGATGCTCAATATCGTGCTGGTAGCACCAGTGCAAGTTCCCCTTCTTGTATTGGATGTGCTTGGTCAAGTCTGCCTTCACGAGGACGTTCCACGCGAGCCCTCCACCAGGCTTTTGCTTGAGAGGCAGCCCGAGCTGCGTGAGGATCTTACTCCGCGCACCATCTGCACCAAACAGGTATTTGCATCGTATCGTAAAGAAGGTGTTAAAGATGAGATCCTTTACCACGACGTCGACGAAGCCGTCTTGCGCGTGGTCCTCGAAACTGACAAATTCTGTGTTGAAGCGACACATGAATCCGCTGGTCGTTGCCTTGCGGATGAGGATAGGTTCGAGTACGGTTTGGGGGAGATCTACGGGGTCGCAAGGGCTGGCTTCCTTGTATTTGCCTTCAATGATGGGACCATTCCCCCAAGAGTAGAGCCGTGCGTACTCCTCGCCCGCCATGCTGTATCCCCATCTCGTGTGCATCAGGGAGTCTTTTGGGCTGGCCACTTTGCGACATTCGGCTTCCAGATCAATGTCGCGCAGGCACTCTAGATCGACACTGTTAGGTTCAATGGATGATTTTGCCTTGGAGATGGGGTGCCTCTACCAGACGCTGCCATATTCGTGATATGCGCTCGCGGGGTCTCCGCTGTCGTGGATGTCGCGCCGATAATGATTCCCTTGACTCCTGGTTGGCGTCAGCTTGGAATTATTCAAGACTTCTTCCGGAGTTTACTATGTGATCCGAGAAAGGAGGCGATGGAGCCTCCAGAAGGCCCAGTGCCTACGACGACGACATCGGTCTCAAAGTCGGGGGAAGACGCGCCCCTTTCGACGGCTACTGGGTTTGCCATGGCTGTAGCGAAAACGCGAATCTCAAAGCAGCTGGGACTTGTGAGGCCGGTAGAAAGAGTGCCTGGGACATAGTTGATTTATTCGTCTCAAATATGCGACGATATCTTCTTTCCCAGATGCCGTGTCTTCAGTACAATGAGTATGTTCCTAAAAGACTGACAGGTGACATCGTGACGCGCTTTCGGCCACGGCGTTGGCGATTGCCGTAGATGATTTCGTTGGGTAAGCATGAAAGTCAAAGTGAGGATCTTTTTCCGTCATCTTGGCTGGTGGGTATTGTGACTTGTCCCGCGAAGACGGTCAAGAAGACGGGGAAAAGGGAGAACCTTTATGGCTGCTGCCAGTACACAAGTTCCCCGGGGCCGTGTCCTCGGTCAAGGCAGTTCCTGAGCACTAGCCTCGTAAATGCGAGGAAATGAAAAAGAATAGTCTCCATGATTGATCTAGAACAGTGTCAAGCGGCTTTACTTCGGGTCCCAGGACAAGAGACGAACATCGTCGCTGCTGGGTTCCATTTTTGTATTCTATATGGTTTTGACTGTTGACCAGTGCTATCGAAGTCCCTGCCTTTCAGCAACAGGTCTTCGCAACAGGTCTTCAGGACTGCTAAAGCCATCTCTTAGTGCCTAGGTGGGAGATAAATGCCCCTGCGTCCCCGTTCTCGATGCTCTTCTCGCTCAACACCTTCAGGAGATACTCGACAGATTCTTGAGTATTTAACGGCGTTGTATAAGTCGGTTCGTATTGTTGAAACTTCATACCCTGTTCTTTGCGCTTCTGGAGCTCTGGAGCACTTGCTGTAACAATGGGAAAATCTCATGTCAGCTTCTGGTGTCCGGCTGGAGATATGGCAGGGACTTCCTGCTCCATCAGAATACATACCTTCCTTATGCCATGGCCGCACAGGATAGAGTTTCTGCGATAGATCTCCCTCAACGTCCTGGACTGGAGCATAGGATCCGCGGCCGTCATCTTCCGAGTCCACGGCCCCTGGGCTGACGGCCATGAACAAGATGCCTTCTTTCTTGTACGAGGCGCTGAACTTGGCCATCACCATATTCATGGCAGCCTTGCTTATTGAGTAAGGCACCGCCATATCCATATCCAACTCGTTAGTGAATTCAAGCTCGCCCATGCCACTGCTCAATGCAACAACTTTTTTGACAGTTCCTTTTCGTATTAGAGGAATAAAAGCTGCAGTTGCGTTCATAGTCCCAATGGCATTGATACTGAAGCATTCATGCATGTCCTTGTCAAATACCTCCGGCATATCGAGGCTGTTGTCGACGAGTGTAATGTCAACACTTCTCCCTGTAACAAATGCGGCTTGCTTCTTCGGGAGGATCAAACATACTAGTCTTCTAAGGTTCGAAAGGCTGTGGGCTTTGCGATCAAGCCAGCATTGTTTATGAAATAATCCACGCCTTTCCCGCCAGTGATCTTCTCGGTGTCCTCAGCCGCTTTCTGGTACACTTCGTTAGCCCTGTGATACCCATGTTCGTGTATAGTAGCGGAACTATAAACAGCGCATAAGTAGGATCACACACCAGTAAAGCGCTCCGATCAGTGACATCGGCTTCTAGCACATGAACGTTCTTAATGCCATGTTTCGCAATTTTCTCATCTGTGGCTTTCTTCGATAGCACCAAAGCAACGACGATGTTATCCGGGTCTGGTGAAAGCTTGCGGACAAACTCATACTGGCGCGGATGTCGGTGGTCAGTTCATCGGGTTGAGCCGAATATTTTGACAGCAACTCGTACCCCTATACCCCGATCTGCGCCCGTGATCACCCAACAAGGCATCGTGTTCTTGTGATGCTGTTGCACCAATGCTGTAGGATGTGGTGAGCAACTTCGTGGACTGAGCAGAAGATCCGAAGACGGTGAACGTGGCTACTTAGGCCTGTATGTAGCTGCGCTCTAGAGAGATGGTATCACGTAATCCAGTTCTCACTCAAACAACCGGCATATAACACTGACTAGTGATCGTCGAGAGGTGAAGTGGCCGGGACGAAGGAACGAGTGCTTCAGCTGTGCCGGTACAGAGAGAAACCGTTAACGGCATTTGGAGGCCGAAGTATAATTATATCGCCACGACTCGGGGTTGCTCGAGACACGTTCTAGATTCCTCTGGGAATTATCCTAAGCCCGTCCCCGCTGGTAGATTATTTGACACAGCTGTCTATCACTTCGTGCTCCTTGTGATCCTCTCATAGCTGACCAAGTATGAATGACTGAATACGACCAAAGATCTCGATAGGCATGCAGAGAGCCCGCAGAGGTTGATGCACCGCTGACAAATTCGTCGCGAAGCTGTCACTCTACACGCAGGAAGAAAATGTACATATGCCACCAGCAACAGTTCGTATTCTCGAAGCCATCCATACCTCCAGGCACAAGCAGATCCACAATCCAGCAAAATGCCGTCGTATGTTGTGACTGGAGCTAGTCGGGGAATTGGAGTAAGGAAGTCGATCCAGTTACAATTCAAAGTTCATGTGCTGACCACAGAATCAGTATGGCTTCATTCAGTTTCTGTCCAAGGATCCAGACAATGTTGTAGTTGGGCTAGTCCGAGACAAGGTCGCGACAGACCGAAAGATCCAACAAGAGGGCATCAAAAATGTCACAATCCTTCAAGCCGATATTACCGACCGTCAAGCTCTCCTCGCTGCTCGGGATGTTGTCAAAACCCTGACGGGTGGCTCACTCGACTACCTGATCAACAATGCAGCATATGTTTCCCACCTTACAACGGGGAGATTTCTCGACGAGTTCGAGAGTGAACCGACGCTGCTGGACGATGATATAAACACGGCCTTCAACACCAATGTCGTTGGGGTCATCAACACCATTAATGTTTTCCTGCCCCTGATCAAAAAGGGTCGTGTGAAGAAGGTAGCGACTTTAACTTCTGGCATGGGCGATCTGGATTTCATCAATGAGCTTGGGATCTGGGAATCAGCCCCATATAGTATAAGCAAAGCGGCAGTCAACGTTGTCGTGGCCAAGTACAGTGCCCGATACAAGGACGAGGGGATCTTGTTCCTCTCCATTTCCCCCGGGGTGGTGGACACGGCAGCAGCTGCAGGTAAGCCCATCTCCCAACTTCAGTGATGACTTCTGCTTATTCGTGCCAGCGCCTGGAATAGAAGGACTCGTTCAAAAGTTTCTGAAAGCTGCGCCAAACTTTCCCGGTCCAATGACACCACTTGAGTCAGTCGAACAAGTGCTAAGCGTCGTGAACTCGAAAAGCGTTGAGAACGGTGACGGAGGCCTTCTTATGTCCCACCACGGAGATAAGAACTGGTTTTGAAGCACATCGGCATTTGTGTACGAACGAAGGCAAATCAACCAGAACGCCGGCCAGATCTTGATAGCGCCTTCTGCATAACCACTTCAAATCCTTCATTACGAATCTGGTAGTGAACTCTACCTTGTCGTAGTCGTGGAGCGTAGCAGTTCATTGCTCCTTTTGCACTGAATCAACAGACGTCGTGTGCTTCATCTTGGCTAGTATCCGACATTCAGGTGTTGCAATCGTATCGTAAAGGAATTCGAAAAGGGCAGATACTCGCAGACGCCAGACGAGCATGACTGCTCAGTCTTCATCGTCAGTCCTCATCGTCAGTCTCTGAACATCATTTCCAAGCCAAAATGCGACACCCAATGAAGTTCCTGAGACCTGCAAGATTTTTGAGATCTCCCTCATCGAATGCTGACTCGACCTTGGAGTGTGCCAGCTGATCATATGGAGTCTGGACTGGGTGTGGGTGGAGCATGGCTTTGAAGGGTGATGGCCGAGTAAAATCGGGGCTCCGCAACACCGCATACGGTGTTTTTCGCAACTCCGGATTTCAAGACGGCTGCCGCGAACACCGCCCTATAACCCCAAAAACAAATGCATTGTATATGTAGCGACAGTTTATCGTTGACCTTTCCAAACGGACTAGCTGCGATATTTCAACATCTTTTGAACCTAGTTGCGTCAGTCTCGGCGACATAGATCTTTCGAAGCGCAGGCAACCATGGCGAAAGGACTCGGGCACCCTGAGTTTCAAGCGTTCAGACCGTATGATTTCAAAGCCGCAAATGAGGACTATATGGAAAATGTCTTCTCGAAGCCAAATATGATAGTGGGAGCGAAATCTCGTGTTGGTATCATCACATGTTGCGATGCCCGATGCAGTCCAGATCAGTTTTTCAAGATGGGCGAGAATGAGGCCTTTGTCATTCGGAATGGAGGTGGCAGAACTGCGACCATGGACGTTCTTCGGACAATTGCCAGTATTGAAGTCTTGAGTGACATCAAAGAGTTGAAGGTTATTCATCACACGGGTATGCGTCCCTCTGAATGCACTTGAGAGAGACATGTCACTGACGTCGACACAGATTGCGGTGCTTTAGCATGCTCCGACGACTTTATCCGATCCATGATAACGAACAACGACCCAACCATGAAAGATGGACCATTCCTGCAGGGATCCAAACAATGGGCCGAGGCTTTGACCTACTATGCATTTTCGTGGAAAGAGGGTGAGACAGAAAGAGAAGTGTTGGAGAGAAGTGTCGTCGAGGATGTCCAGTTTTTGAGAAGCCACCCCTTGATCAAGCCGTCAATTCCGATCACCGGTTGGATCTTCAACCAAGACAACGGGGCTGTGGAAGAGGTGGACTGCGGGCTGCAAGGTGGGCGAGATCCTCGCCAGATTGAATTGCTCAAGGAGCAGCTTTCCAAGACTTTGAACGGAGAGATGAAGGGGATCATTGAGAAGATCGGCAAGACTGCCCACTGATAGATGGTGTAAGATGCAGGAGTCTCTGGTGAAGACCTGGTTGTCTGCCGCTTAGCCCAGTGGGCACTCATGAAATCCGGGAGCTGCTCTGGCTCGCAACGAGGAACAACGCCGTCATGGTCCGTACTTCCTAAAACAGAACATGTTCACGGCACCTGCAGACCTTTTCTTTCACCTCGCTTCCCCTCTCGCACACAATCCTGCTTGTCTTTGGATAGTTGTCGGAAGTCCACACGTGATGCTGGAACATTCAGTTGAATGAATCCCGTACGGCCCTATCGTCGTCATCGGCAATGGCAACGGGAAGGAATATTTAGGGGATTGAGGCATAGGGCAGATCCATAACCGACAGCATGGATGCGAACCTGGAATCAATGGACACGGTGCCTCAAAACATGAGCTCGGTCCATCATACCTGTTCAGACGAATTTTGGCCTAGATTCTGCTTCTGAACTCGGAAACGGAGTCGACAACATATTGTAAAGCCACGCCTTTCCTGCATCAATCAGAGACACCATTCGGGAGGAAGGAGATTCAGTTTTGCAGAGCCGTTCTTCTGGATGGCTGGATGTTCGCACCCTCTGATCTCGGGCCTCAACTCTTTGCAGCCTTCGAAGGGGCGTACTTTTGCACAAGAAAAGGCACAACGACATATTTCCCAATGGTCCTTCTCTTACCATCAACGACGCGTCTCGAGTGGTCACGCTTCCTAGCGCGAAGTGAGTGCAGGAGAATGGGTTGAGGGGCAGAGGGATGAGACTGTTGAAGGTTGTTCTTGGGGAAGGAAGGGCTGTTGATGAACGTCCTGGACTATGCAAAAGCAAGGAGGATCTTGCGGCGTTGAGCGTTCAAGCTCGGCCTGAGCGCGATCAACGACAGGATCCATGGTGTTGATACCGCAGTTACTGCTACTAGTTAGTAGCAAAATGGAATCCGGTCAGACAACAGGAAACTCAACGGCCGCCAAGATTGAATTTAAAAGCAGCAACGGATCTTCTTCCCAAAAGGATCCAACGCGTTCTCTATTAATAATTACCTACCTACCTGGTAGGTAGGTATGTCCTTTGACTTCCATCGCACTTTAGGTTGAGGAAGGACTTCTGTGGTGCCTGCTGTTCCATTATTAGAACCTTATCCTGCTTGGAGAGGAATGCTACTCCCCCCGAATATCCTTTCATATATATAAAGCACGCTGCAGATGCTCGATGTTGTTCGGCGACGGGCTCAGGCACGAGATTGATCACTCTCAAAAGACTCAGACTTCGGAACGGCGAGCTCCATTATGGAATTATGCCTTCATCATCACGAACTCAAAGAGGATGTCTCGAAGCCAGGATGGATGCTCCGAGTTTCCAAGTAGACGTGACCCAGGTTCAACGGTAAAAGATACAGTACTGGTGGAGGTGCAGCTCGCGTTGTCCACACCGAAGGTGACAACCCAAGTGATAAACAGAATATTCCAGCTTCGTCCTTTGATTTGGCCATACAGCGACCTTGGATTCTGCCCTTCTTTTGAGAGCGGTGAGTTTGAACATCTTTGGTGACATCTCAGACAGTCAACACTTTCTTTAGAGATTCTGTTCAGGCTGCACACTCCTTTATGGAACAAACATCTTGTCTTTCTTTCACCAGTCCAGGTCGACAGAGACCTCCTTGTCCTGTGTGTGTTGACCGTCCGGCACCAAGGATAAACACCTGCTTGCTCTCAGCTGTCCAGAAACCCCTGATAGCCAGCCGATCTTCATTCAGATCCAGCTCATTTTAGCTTTCCCAAAAAAGAAGGTCATGGATCATCGCAACGAACAAGAAGCTGGTCGGCAGCGGATGAGAGATCTGTTTCAGCAGAGGGAGATGGAGCGCGGAAGCCTCCGCCACAAACGGATCTTCAAGACTCCCGAAGAAGAAGCCAAGCAGGCTGTGAGAATCACGCCCAACTGGCAGGCGAGAAACATGCGACAGCTGACTGCAACTCGGGGACCACCCCCAGTGTTTGATGAGAACATCTGGGACGCCGAGAGACAGAGATCAGCCTTGGGCGAAATACGTTCAGTCAGTCCCCGGACTCGTATCGGCAAGGATGATGACGGACGTGCTACGGGCGGGGCGAATGGTGACGGGAAGAAGAGCTCTGTCGGCGACGATACAAAGTCGAAGGCTTCTCACAACGACAACAAGAAATCTCACAGCTCCGCCTCAGCCGACAAAAAGAAGTCTTCTTGAACCCCTTTATCTGCTAGTACAGTAAGTTGACCCATTTATTCGTGATCTTGTGGGCGACCCAGCTCTAACTTTAGCCCTCAGCACCTTGAGTTTTCCTGCGTTATTGGCCTTCTTTGGTCATATCTGAACTTTGAAGCCAATAGCAAGCGGTTCTTGGAGAGAAACGAAAAGATCAAAGATCTGAGTCCTTCGGCCATTAGATTTCCTTCTCGAGCTTCCATCGACGCCCTTTTGGTTTTCTTAAGGGGCATTCAGCCTTGCCCACCAGCGACTTGTGCACAGATCGACTGAGACTCCTCGAGGATTTCAAGCTGGTCGCAAAAAAGCCGGACTTTCGCATGGCTACCGCCTGCAAGCATACATTTGACCTTGGGGAATAGTTATGAACAGATCCGATAGAGGAAGAAAAGAGGTGCCTCATCGTTCCAGAAAAAGAGTTGGCAGTTTCGGGGGCATTTTTGAAATAGAAAAGTGGACAATGCAAATTCTTGATTCTTGATTCTTGCACAATCAGCTATCCTATCTTCTCTCATCAAGCTCTCGTCTGTTTGTTTGTGTTTGTGTTTTGCCTTTTCTCTGCCAGCTCCGTTCTCAGCTCCGTCCTTTGCCTCCCCCGAGAAGTAGACGACACTTTCCAGCCGGCTATGGAACAGACTCCTTCCTGCCTTTGCCTGAAACCTTGCCGAGGCTCCAAGGATGACTGCTACCATCTAGCTCCAAAAAAGAAAGGAAAAAGGCCTTGAAACCCCCAGCAATTGCGTTGCCACTCTTACAAGGTACCCAGCCATCCGCACGCCAACCGAAGACCATGTCCATTTGACTCTTCATAACCCGCCAGGTCGCGCCAAACCGCTCTCATCGTGGGTGGAAAATGTACAACGCGAAATCGACATGACCTTCCCGTATCAGCCTTTCTCTATTCTCCATGTTCATTCTCATCGTCGCGCTCCCTCTTCAGCCCCCTCTTGTCCTCTTTCTCACCATCCTTAATGATGACAATGAGGTCATTGACATAGTCGCGCAATGTCCGGCTTACACTCAACACATGAAAGAGACCATACCTATGAGCTCGAAACAACCTCTCGTTCAGGGTGACTCCGTCCTGCTCAAAGCGTTGGCCATGCTTATTGCCATATCGGGCCAAATTCCGTAGAATCATAATGCTCATCCAGGGCACGCCGCAGGGATGGCCGTTTTCATCTACCGCTGTGTAGTGCCACTCATGCTTGATCTGGACGGGGTCCTCATCCTTGATGTCTCCCGCCAATGCGTGGATGGTTTTGGACTGTTCACTGGCTGCCAAGGGGATGTGCACTTTGTAATGAGGAGAGAACTCGTTGGACTTCACCAGTGGAGTTTCCCGTGTGCAAGTTACCCAGCGACATGTAAACTCTTCACCAGCTTTCGGCAGGAAACGCCACGTCGATCCTTCAGGCTTTCTCTCGATTTTCAGATGGTCCGTCATAACATGATTGAAGAGAGTTTCACGTTTTGTATGCCAGACAGGACATAGATTCCGTGGATGCACCCGACCGCTCGGGTCCTGCGTATCCGGGCGAGATGTTTCCCACAGACATTTGAAGAGAGGTCGGCCTTGAAGATCAACCAGAATCCTCCGCGGCTTGATCCCCTTGATGATGAATCTCGGGGTTGGGCCATTAATGACTTGGGCCTGAGCAGAGACGAATGTATTTGACACATTCTTGATAAAGTCAGCCGCGGGAACGGGATTGTTCTGTGCGAATTTGCCTTGGTATGCTTGCCAAATAGCAATTTGTGTGATGTCCTCGGTCGGGGACTCCTCAAAGCAACACCGGAGCCATCTTGATGAACGTTCGGGCTCGACAAACTGCAAGAGATGCGCATGCACTTCAGGGGGGATGGTGGGAATCGGGGCGGGAATCGGTGCCGGCCTAGGTTTCGGCCTCTCCACGATGCTTTCTTCATGGACGATTGATTGGTAAAGCAGAAGACTTGTGAGGCGAGAAATGGTGTTTGGTAGAAGATGGAATGCGTTTGAGAGGAGTTCCGTATTATTCTCTGGGATTGCTGTGTATTTGTAGAGAAAATCGAGCGAGCTTTCCAGGAGCTCGTTGTCATCGAGGAGGAGCAGCGAAAACATTCGTTCTACAGTCGACAATGGAACGTCAGTGAGACGATGCGCATCAGGCTTTTCGAGTCCGATTCTGTTGATTGACCGCAAGGCTGAAATTATCATACTCCTGTCATCGCATTCGAGGTATGGCAAGAGCGACATGTAGAGCGGGTCTTTGGGTTTCATTTCCCAGTATCTCGTGACTTGCTCCGTAATTTCGAGAGCCGACTGTTTGTATTCGACGATTTTGGGTTGATGCGGGAGTGAATGAGCAATTGTGAGGAAGTCCCTGAACAAGGGAAATTTGGAGATGAAGACAGCATTCTCTTCGAGAATCACCATATTGCGGAGGACGAGGACTGCTTCCTTCAACTTCTCCAATCTCTCTGAGAATTCGGCAGATTCCAAATCCTGATCCACGACCTTTGGCGTGACGGCTTGTATGCGTTCGAGCAAGTTTGATGTGCCGAAGGCCGCATTCAGAGTGTTGAGGGGTCGGGTTTCATCGTCTTCCTCGTAGGTGATCTCCCATTTGACACCACAGATCAGTTGTGTGATCTCCAGCGCCTTTTCTAGCAGAGACTCGGCAAGTAAGGGAAATCCTTCGAATTTGTACTTGTCGCCACGTTCATATGACACCTTGACCAGATGGTGGAGGGCAAAGTCCTGCTCTTCTTGGATACCCGATCGCAGACCATAGAGACACCTCAGGTAGATGTTGGGGCCATTCATGGCCGCCGGAATGGATGACTTGAGGAATTGCTGTGGTTCGGGTGGCAGTCGTGGCGCGGTCACGGCTTTGGCATGCGCCTTGCGAGCATAATACAAAGGATCATTCCCAGGAGTGTGAACTTGTCGCAGTGTCAACGCGACAGGTTGTCGAGGCTCATACTTATCAAACCAGTCGAAACCTGAATTGCGAGGATCATTCGAGGTGTTTGTGTAAGGCTGCTGTTGGGGTGGCGGTGCCGAAGGAGAGTCTGTCGCGCGGACGGTGCGACTGCGTGTCGGTGCAGTGTCTGGCTGGAACATCTGGGTGCGCTTGGGATCTTGTCTCAACTGGCCTGTAGAAAGCGTGTTAATGAAGGTAGAATGATGTTGGTGTCAGCGCCAGAACATACGAGTGGGATATCTGCTTGCGCTTCCTTGCTCTTCGGGCTCTGTCTTCTCCCGCTTGGGCGTGACCTGGATCTCATCTTCGCCAGAGTCTACATTTGCTCCTCCTCCGTCCGCCATGGCAGGGTCGATTGCAGCGCGGTAGTTGGGCGCAGAGTAGTTTTCAAGGGTCCGTGTTCGTAGATCACCTCCTTTCGCACTGATGTCTTCGAGGATTTCCCGTGGCGGCGGTTCTTCTCCCCAAAATGTAGCGATCTCGTAGGCACTTTGAAAGTGTGAGAATGTGTCAGTGAAGAGAACGTATATATGTACCTAGATACCGCACCCGCGCAAAAAGCACACTCGGGAAAAGAAAGGCAGTGTGAAGTGTCACTCACGCGAGATTCTTGTAATACACTGTTTTCAGTTGAAATGTCATCACTGCCTCATGGGTTTTGCCAAAGCCAAACTCTTTGACAAGGGTTCTCCATTGCATCCGCCCAGCAGACAAAGCATCATACCCGCCTCTTTCCATGACCAATTTGTACAGCTTGTGCAGGGAGATGGGCCGGCCACTGACCTTGCCCTCGCGGTCGAAGGGAGTTCTGTCGCAACGGAACACGCAGTCAGCTTTGTGTACTGTTTGTGTTCGCAAAGGGTCGGCCGGGTACTCACCCTCGCTTCTCATGGAAGGCGGCAACGTCCTTGAGGAACTCCTCCTCATCCTCAATCATCTTTCGAGGAGGGGCTGCCATTTTGGTCTTCGCTGCTCAAGCACACACAGGATCGAGATGTCACCGCGCGATATGTGCAGGGTCGGAGGGGG
This sequence comes from Fonsecaea multimorphosa CBS 102226, assembly GCF_000836435.1. NCBI lineage: Eukaryota > Fungi > Ascomycota > Eurotiomycetes > Chaetothyriales > Herpotrichiellaceae > Fonsecaea > Fonsecaea multimorphosa. Next base: position 361,679 of record NW_015971644.1, read on the forward strand.
TCATCGCGGTTGGGAGTGTTGACGAGGAGGGACAAAGACGGTGGTCAGGGATTGTGAGGCCCAGATAGATATGAAACTGGCGTCTCGGCGCGTTCGTCGTGTTTGCAAAGAATGAAGTGTCGCAATGCTCGCGCATTTGGGCTTTGCGCTCTGCAGTTGAAGCGACGGTCACTTTTTCTCGGCTGCGCCCGCTCGGATGGGCATTTCCGACTGGCGACTTGTCCGCCACGTCGCCAAAGGCCAATAAAGCGGTACCTGGCGAGCTGGATTCGCTTTCGAATCCCAGCCCTCATCGTCGTCTCAAGGTATATTCAACAGTACTGGCACACTGCCCAAGCCATGTTCCAGGCGGCCTTGACATTATCTGTCCAAGCTACGTCTTCTCGAATATCTCCATGGTAATGTCCTGCTGTACTTCTGCTGACTTTACGCCACAATGCCTTCTCAAGGATGTCAAAACCTCTCCCAGTCATCTCCTTTGTGTCTCCCTTTGCTCAAATTTTCCTATGCTACTGTATCTAATGAAAGCATCGCTCCCATCCCATGGATCCATCTCTCCAGCAAGGATGCCCTCTTTGCCATCTTTGAAACCAGCCCTGTTCAATTGGAACATGGTCGAATTGAGGAGAGGCAAAAGTTCAAAGTCTTGCAAGATCCTGAAGTCATGGTATAGAGAAAACCGCTTCAGATTCGACCTCTTTCCCGGTAGGTAGAGAGGCTCATAAGCTTACAGGAAGAGCTCGACCTCAATGCGTTGTCGGTCGAGGCCCATCGTGCTCTGATTCAGACCCCAAACGCTACCACTGCCGGTGTCGCTCACGTCGCCATCATCGTCAAAGTGCCTATTATAGCCATCAAATACCCCATGCCCAATGGACAGGTGACAAAACCCCGTATGCCAGCCTTCATTGCTCACCAACCCTCCAGATCCGGCGTTTTCAGATTCGCTTCTCCAAGAACGAAGACTACTATGAGGCTATGAAAATGCTTTCGCGGGCGAATGTGCCTACCGTTGAAGCCGGCACCTTTCCAGCCCACAAACCACAAGCCGCAGCAAGACCGGTCGCGCCGAACCTGGTAGCTCCCAGCGATTCCGCTTCTCAAATTGGTCTGTCAATGCCCAGTCCGAGGAAATACGCTGCAAACGATGACATGTCTGCTCTCTCGCTGTCTCGGCCAGCAACCTCAGGTCACTCCGCTATGCCTCCTCCACAGATGTTTCTGGCGCCTGCACAATCGGCACAGTATCCTTTGAATGTACGGCCACCACCTGATCGGGACTTGCGCACAGCCCAGGCGCCGGACCTTGGGCCTGCATATCCCAAATCTAATATTTCACTCAGCACCGCCACTACTCTTGTCCCCGACAAACAGCAGCTCAGACTCCGTGCTATGCAAAATCAATCAGAGTTTGAAGATGTCGGAAATATACGCAGCCGGCAATCGACCAGAACGTCTCCTTATTTCCCCGGACTTGAGACCTCAAGGGGGAACATCAGCCTAGGTCTTAGAGGAGGGCAGTTAGCATCGCCGGTCACAAGATCCGAAGTCAACAATCACAGCTACTCATTGCATGCAGGTGGAACCGGTGGTCCCGTCCTTGAAGAAGGACAAAGTGATAGTCACCTCAGGGGTGGGGAAGCAGACTCGGTGCTTTCTAAGACCACAACCGCAAAAGGTAGAGCAAAGCGAAGCGCAGCATCGAACAAGGCCGCAAAGACCCCAGCAGCCAAAAAGCCCCGAACTACCACAACACGTAAACGGACTACAGCACAAAAGGGCCAAGAAGACAAGCGCGTGCCGACCGTTGATGAATTGCTTCAACAACCGGGATACAGCTTGCTGCCGGACACCACGACCGTTGAGTCACGAAGCATTATTCCATGTGTGGAAAATAATCTGACCGAACCCGACCAGACAAAGAGCATGGAAATTGCCGAAACAGAGGACGACGCAGACCAGGCCCTCGCAGCTCAGGGAAGTCCATTCCTCGACGGCACAACGACGACCAGGCGCATGACCCGCTCTGCATCGCAAGCTCTTTCGCGTGTTCCATTACAACAAAATGTCAAGGAGAGCAACGGACTCGTCAAAACAGCTGCCCTTCCACCATGTACGCCGGCAGACCAGATCATCAGCAATCCTGCAACACCAGCATCACCAGTCGCTCAGGCCCATACCACAGCGCCCCCTCAACCGACGACCTCTCTTCCACACCGTCGCGAACCACAATCTTCAACCCTTCCCGTTCCCGCAACTGACACCTTCCTCCTCGGCCTCCACACCGCACAGCAATGCCTCTCCGACGATCCAGCCTTCGACCTCTCCTCGGCCCAATCTCGCCTTGCCGCGTGGCTCAAGCTCCCCGAGTCAACGCAGACGACGACCCTAAGGGCTTATTTCTGCGAATTGATCATGACAGAAGGGTTCAGCCAGTTGTGCAAGACCGTGGACATGTTTTGGGAAGGCGCAATTCTGGAGGGGAGGATGACGATGATGATGATGATGATGATGATGACGACGAGGCCGAACACCTCGGATCCTGGTTCGACGAATCAACGCGGTGAAGAAGAGGGGGTAGAAGTTACAAAAGTCCGTGGACGGGAGGGAGAATGAGACGAGAAGGGGAAAGGGGTAGGATCTGGGAAAGTGGACTGAATGCGATCGAGGGAAAGAGGGATTCAAGAGCTCGAGAAAAAGAAGGGGAGAGATTGTTCTGCTGGTTGTCGATATGAGTGAGTGTGGTTCTGAGTTTGTACGGGTGACGGGGTGAGAAGAGCAATATGTACAATGCTGTGCTTCCTCCGAGCTTCAAAAGTGGTTGTTCGAACTTGTTGAGATCACAGCAATTATAAGGAACACAGGAAGGATCATGCATCTCTTGTGAGCTTAAAAGTAATTGTCACAGGAGAAGCACGTCAAGTCAGTGGACAACAGTGTATTCATGTTGGTCTCAATTCGTTCCAAGCTATCTGTCTGTGTCGTAAGAAGTGCTTCTCTACCTTGATCTATCGCTTTGCTAAGGCAGATGCTCGTAGTGAGACAGCTTGCTTACGTGAGGCACAATGAAGACGCAAATGTCATCACCCTCTCCCACGCTAGGTTGTGCCTATGGATGGGTAGGAGTCAGGGTCGCGACTCGCGAAGACCAAGTGCCACTCCTGTTTCTTCTGATGCTTTCACCATTCCGCCCCAACGCCTGTGACGGCCACAAATAGCCTGCCCCAGTATCCGAACAGTGAAAAAAGAAGACCCAATATACACAACACAGATGTGCTAGGTCGGACAAAGAGCACAGCAACCAAGAAATACATTGCTTGAGAGCTGATGCGAGAAGAACGAGAGCTTGCTGAAGCGAGAGATCAACAATTGTGAAAAAGTCGGAGGTTTGAGTTGGTCTGGATTTTGTTCCATTTAGCTGTCGGACGGGTACTCTGCTCGTGAAGAGTTCCCGTCTCTGCGACGTGAAAAGTACACGTAGAGCGTGTTTTGGAAAGTCGGAAAGAAAAGGCGGTCAGCCGTCTGGACCAAACCGCCAGGGTAGTGTCGTCGTCTCCAAGCTCAAGGCTGAAGACCGTCTTAAAACAGTAAAGGAAAATGTCATGTGCCAGGTTCCTCCAGCCAACACTCTGCTACCAAAGCAATGCCCAGTCGCTGGTATAGCACAATAATGGACACACAAAGAACAGGTAGGAATTTCCGGAGTCTAGCTCGAAAGAGCCCAAGAAGTGAACATCGCTAGCAGGTCGCGTCCAAGGCTCAGCTCATCCATCACCCAAAGTGACCCCTGAAAGACAATGTGACACCGATCCTAACGCCGGGCTAAAACGCGAGTGAAGTTGAAAAAGAAAGAACACCGCTAATATGACAGCATTCGATGGTTGCGAGCGCGCAGGGCGTCTACCCCAGGTCTTGGCCCAGCAACAGGGGTATACTGGAGACCCATGTCAATGTCCATGTCGCTGTCCAGATCCCTTCGGCCCATGGCAGTAGGACTGGAGTCAAGAGAAGGTGAATGTTGGCCAAAGGCAAAGGTCTGGGCCCGGAGAAGCTTCGATCGTTGTTTCACTTTCCCGAGACCACGCTCGCAATCAAGAATATGTTCCTTTGCATCCATTTCGACATAGTTCTGGGGGTAACATCGTGCTCGGTAATCCTTGAAAAACGTGCTATAGCCCCCATCTAATATGTAGGCTTCAGGGTATGTGAGGGCCGGGTAGCGATCAGCATTAACAGCCCGGTCTTTGTTGCGGATGAATTTCGCCATGAGAGGTGCTCGATGAGCAGAATATTCACAGTGGAAGATGAGAAGGGCTCTTGGAGTTGGCTCGACGTCGAAGAGCTGAGCCGACAACCTTTCTTTGTCGTTGAAGTTTACAGCACCCTCAATGTGGCCGCCATCATACTCGTACTCAAATCGGCAATCGATGATCACCCGCTTCTCGTACAGATGATCGAAGTGGCCGTCTAGGACTGAGACCATTGTCTCCTTTGTTATTCTGGGCAGACAACCTGTTTCACCTTCTGGGTTGAAGTGGGGTAGTTGAAGCACATGCGGTGCTTCGACGTCCATAATTGAAGGCAACAATGGTGGAGGGCTAAGTCGCTCTTTTTCTTGCTTCATTATGTCTTCCGGGTGTTCAAACATGCTCAGTGATCGTCGGAATTGCTTTCGAGGTCTGACAAGAGGATTGGAAGATTTTCTCATATGGTTTCCGACAGGAGATCCATTGCGAGACGAATGTCCAGAACCAGCCAGAGTCGGGCGAGATCGTGGGGGAACAAAAGCCGGCGCACCCAATCTCGGGACCACTTTCTCCTGACCTGGCGAGTCTGCAAATATCTCGGACAGAGAGAGTGAGGACGATGTTGCAGGTTTGCTCGAATAGTTGCCATTACCGAATTTGAACGGTGGCAATTGACTTTCGGGCGCAGGCCTCTGAGGAAGGTTGCCGGTACTGTGGCCCTTAGCTCTGGTTAATGTAGGTCGTAAGCATCCTTGTTTCCGTCTATCTTGAGGGAGGTTGATCTGGAATGGCTCGCTGGGCGAAGCACAAGGCGGTGAGGGTATCGACAAGGATGAAGTCTCGGAGGGTGTCAGGTCTGGTGTTGGTGACTGGAGTTGTATTGCTACTGTACAGAAGGGCATCTTGTGCGGTAGAGGTGAGATGTCCAGGTCCATATCCATTGTATCAATTGGTGCGGGAGAGGAAGACGGTATAGGAGGTGTGGTCAAGTTTCCTTTTTGCAACGTCAATTGAGAGATTTGTTCACCAACAGCAATCCTTTACTCACTCTGGCCATCCTGTGCAAACAAGCTGTTGGGAAAGAGTGACCTCCGTGGAGTTGGCACTTGCGGACTGACCTCTCGTTAGTACTGAGATCAACAGCTTCTTTCTATTGCAGGCTGGAGACGAACCTCTGGTCAATGTGGAAATTTTGTGAAAGATCGGCAGCCAGGCTGGCCGTGGGCGAAGAACCCCGAACCGACTTGAGGCTGAAGTAGTCCGACTTTGGCTTCTTCATGGATAGATCTTTGAAGTTGAAGTTGTTCGTGGCAAAGGATTTGGCAGCCGCGAACGACGCAAAGGATGTAGGAGCGTCCGCTCTGTAACCACCGCAGTGGCCCAAGAACGCTGGAGGCTGCATGGCCGCCAATGGTGATGAAGCCTCAATCATCCTATCGAATAACAAGACCTTGACCCAAATGCTACCTCTTATATTTCCATTGACAAGCCACCCTTCCAGAAGGTCGTCGGTGGGCGGTGTCAGAGAAGGCGCTGTTCGTTTGGATCTCGTCCGAAGAGTTCGGGTAACACAAGGCCGTCGAGGTCGAAATCTCGGTGGAGGTGGAGAGAATCCTGGCCGGTTGGAGGTACCTGAGGCTTGGACAGGGTTGATACCGGTCGCCTCTAAGCAATCATACTACTCAGAGATCAGGGGGCTCGAGGTTATGTGGTCGACTGTCTGTCTGCTAGTGAAGTTCAAGGTGGAGGTGGTAGAGAGCCCGATACAGGATGGAGAGAGGCACACCACCGAGCAGGAGCCCCTTCTCGCACTGACAGGAGACAGAAGACTGAGAAGAAGCGTCCGACCTGCAGCTCGGCGGCTTGAAGCAGAAGGAGGGGAGAAGGAGAGTTTTAAGGCCGGTGCAAAGTCAGGTCTGTGTTGTTGCTGGGCAGCATTGAAGTTGGAGAAGTGGGCGGACGACGGTGGGAGCAGAATCAGCTTGAATCAGCTTAGCCGGCCTCGCTGGAAGCACTGCAGTCTGCAAGGTACAGAGACCAAGCTTAAAAGAGCCCCAAAAGGCCTGGAGGCTAGAGACGCACTGCGGGCACCACGGCCCCGCCTTTGGTAGTTGCTGTGAATCCAGAAGTCTGGTTGGCACCGAACAACGCCTTGGCTCTGGCACTGGCACTGGCACTGACAGCCGCTGGAGGCACTGGATGATCCTTCTATCTATGGGTCGAATAATCAAGTATGATTGCCACTAGGGAGTTACCGTTCGAGACGCACGCACGCACATGTTGCCTCTACACACAGACCAAAAGACTGGGTGGACGACGGTCCAGAGCACAGTTCAACAATAAAGTATGAGTTGACTTTACGGGGTACCTAGGTAGGTAACCGCCCAGGAAACTCGCATACCTTACCTGGGAGGCCTCAGCTGCGCCCGCCCCGACGCCCGTGGAGTACGAGGTATTGCCCATTCCTGCATAACCTGCTCGGCTGCTAGACTTCCTGTACGAGTAAGCCCACCACTGCCACCAGAGTGCCTACCTAGGTAAGACTCCACCTCCACAGCCCAGAACTTAGAAGCGCCCCGGTCTAACAGGTCAAGTTTCTGTACCTGGAGCCTCGCGGTGGGCGACCTGCCTTAAGGCCTGCCTATAGTCACCTAAAGACTTTAACAAACTTTTGTCCTCGTCAGGACTTTCTCCACCTTGGCTGCAACACCATGTTTGTTCCAAGTTCCTCGTTTTATCACACAACCACTCAGCGCCGTCCTCTCGATCAGCTCGCTATTCAAGCTGTCCTGCAGACGATGTCATAGCCTCGCTACCTCCTTCTGATCGGCTGATCGCCGTCCGAGAATCAGGTCCATTGCCAGGTCGCAATATCCTCGACCCCATATTCGGATCTCGATTGAAAATCTTTTCCCGGCTTCATCTCCATAGCCGCTTCGCGAGGCCGTCCTAACCAATGCCTAACCAATGCCTCCTGCTCATTTTGATCACAGGATGGAGACCTTCCCATCTGGGCGCGAGAGTTCCTCTCCCCAAGCTAACGCTCTGTTAGGAAGGCTAAAGAACCTTCAGCGCATCCTGCAAGCCTCCAGACCTCCATCCTTGATCAAGACCGACAAGGTTCATGCGCCATGACGCGAGGTTGCCCCGTGCAATAACCGACCACTATCGGCCTATCAGATCTGGGAGAGCTGCACGTCAGAGAAGCTGTGCTCTGTTTTTGTTCTCTAGTCCGGTTACTCCATGTCATCTTGGTCAAGCCAACTGACCTCCATACCGATAAGCCCGACCTGTCCGGGCAGTGGGTTATTGCTCTGGAGAACGGGCGCGTGCGGAAATCAGGTTGTCATACTTGAGGATGAGAATGACCTGCACGGTGTGGAAAAGCACGGATCAATACGAGCTGAGCGGTAAGCCTGGACTCTTCGACCTTCCAAGCTGCCTTCTCATGCCTTCCGAAGACTACCTGCCGAACCTTACGTTGATACTATGCGTATTCACGGGACATTTGAATGAAAATCATTTGCTCCATTATTGCGGCACAGTATTCACGTGGGCGCCAGCAGAAAGACATTCCCTCCGGTTGTCAGTCAATGTATTGCGCCATCCTCCTTATCACGGTTGGTCATCAGCGTCGCTCGTACTTTGTCCATTTCAAGCATGGCTTCAGGCCCTAGGGTGCTTCAACTTCTCGGTTGTGGCTGTTGTCCCCGGAGACACCGTGCGAATGAGCCATGTCTTTACGCAAAGCTCGCATTGTCCAAGCGACCTTTCCGCCGCCTCAATTGGAACGGAGTCCCTCGCACCATGAACCATCGTCACCTAACAAGGGCAGAGCTGAAGCACATCTTGTCAAGCTACATAGGTCCTTGTTTTCGGCAAACTTGTTTCACACTAATCAAGATTGTTATCGGCTAGTGCCTTCAACCACTGATCCCCCACACTGTCCATTCGAGGATGGATCTCAATCAACAGTGCGACAGAGTGCAAATTCGCCGACCTGCCGACCGTCAGACTCATTCCTACGTCATCAATTGATGTTTTGTCTTTGTGATTTCTTGCTTTTCATATCAATTCCGGATGTCTGAACCGCAAAGACTGCATTGCATCGAGATTGGTTTCTCAATGGTCCCAACAAACACGGTTTCCGACCGCGTTTTGGTGACGCAGCCATGCGGCCCGTTTAAGGCTGGCGGAGGGGCACCAGTTGCAATTCTTGGACGAGTCGTCGAGATGACAGGAAGTTCCCCGCCAAGTGCGACACTGCCATGCGCGGAGAATTTCCTGGTGTGACTTGTTGTGCAAGCTCCATTGATGTTTTCTGCAACCGAGCCCGCGCAAACAGCACGCCGCGATCCCCGATCAGCACCATAACCTGAGTTATTCGTGGAGCTCGAACAATTGCTTCAATAGTTGTCTCAGTCGAATGTCATTTCGGTCACAATGCTGCGAGAGTGACATTGGATACTCTGCGAGCTCCGCGATGATCGCATTTATCGAATCAAGTCTTCCTGACTGAACCGAACATCCCACGAGAGACGTGTCTGCCAAGAATAAATATCAACAATGAGCGCGTTCGAGTCGCCAGTCCACGTGATTGACCAATTCACACATTGTCTCGATCAAAACGTCGACGGCAGCATCTTGTCTACAGAATGAACACAATATAGCTGCCACAGCATTGTAAGCCCGCCGTTGACCGGCGAGTTTCCGGTCCAACACAAGTCACCAGACTCTCTGATGGCTGCCATATCGTGGCGTTTTGTGCAGCGTTACAGCCTTGCGGTGGGCAGCAACGTTTTCCGTAAATATCCTCGAGAAGCTTCCTGCCCCAAGAACATTGCAACTTCAACACGTGGGTGTGTGTCTTTGACATTGGGCTATAGAGTTTGAGATTTCTTCGCCACCAGCGTCATACATTCCAGAAGAAACGTCTGCGACGTCTACCAGGATGTCCAATTGGTAACCTTATGGGAGAGTTAGAGTTACATATTTGAAAGAACGCATGATGATTGATCACACGGTTTGACGCGACATCAGCGCCCTCATTCTGCAAATTGCCGCCTGGAGCCAGGGTCTGAAGAATGCCATGCCAATTTCCGAAAACAGAGTCTATCTGCGAAGGTTCGAGCACCGAAGCAGCTTCCAGGCTCGAGTAATATAGGCTACTAGCCAAAACAATGCTTGCAAGCTATTTAGTGTGTGCCGTGAGCTTACTCCCTGGTTATACTTGTGACACTCCTATGGTCACAGTCGCCTTGAATTGTGAAGTTGTTTCATTGCTGGCTCTGACGTTGAAGTCGGGCCTTGGAAAGGTCCATTGTACCTTTCGCTCTCTATTCTGTCTGCCGGGGGCGTGAATTGACAGTTCTAGTGTGCTAATCTCTATTCAGTGTCTGTTGAATTCAGCGTTTCATCGTGCTGCGCAGCGTTCGGATTTCCAATGCTGAGAAAACTCATCAAGGTTCTGGACTGACAGCATCATTTCCCATCTCAACAAACTCCTCTGCACCACAGAGTTCTCCGTCTCAGAAATAGCCCTCGAATAACCACCTCAATTTCTCCAGTGCCTTCTCTCCACGTCCTTCGGGGTATGTACTGACGCCAAACTTCCTTCCCTCGGCAAGATGCGTGGCTCGGACAAGGTCATCGTGTTCTTCTTTGGAGAGCTCATCCAGAACGGCAGCGATGAAGCGGCGGGCGTTGACGGCGTTGGCCCGCATGTGGCCCATGACCATCTCGACCGAAACGTCGCCATGGACGTCGTGCCAGCACTGTCATACATTAGACAAATGGAGGCACCGTGGAGTGCAGGCATGACAGAGATGTAATTCCAGCAGGGAGGATGTTTCCATGTCAACGCGAACAAGGATTGCGGAAAGGGTACGTACATCGTAGTCCGTGCTCATTAGGATGACCTGATAGGCAATCTCAGCTTCGGCAGCGAGCTTGGCCTCTGGCAAGGTCGACATATTGATAACGGTACCGCCCCATTGGCGGTACAAGTTCGACTCGGCGCGAGTGCTGAATTGTGGTCCCTCTGTCGGAGTTGAGAGGAGAGACGGTTAGCAATGCCAATTAAACCTCGTCACTGAGGTTATAGCTTGAGGTTTCTGACTTTTCACATCGAGCACAATTGACTTTGTCAAGCGCAGAAAATTCATGCAGAGGTGAATACAAAAAATGGACTACACCAATGCCCTCACCTCAGGGAGCGCAATTCGTTAGACACTGCATTGGCAGAATCTCGCTCGAGGGAAACGCAAGTTGCAGAGACATGCCCACGCAAACCTCAGAGATGGCGACTGCCGATGCAAAGAGAGAAGGTAAAAAGAAATAATAATAAAAAAATGAAACTTACCCATAACAACCAAAGTTCCCGAATCGTGCAAGACCACCCCTTCTCCCTCCAAACTATGACCGCACCGTCTCACCACGTTTCCTACCTTTGCATCAAACGGGTCCGCAAAGGGGACATGACAAACGACGCCGTCCTCGAAGAAAGTCCACGGCCTGACCCCCTTTGTTCGATCAATGACCTGGTCCGGGACGACAAAATCCCTCGGCTTGACCTCCTCGGCCAAACTGCCCGCGGCGGAGAAGGCGATGATGCACCTCACGCCGATGTGGCGCAAGGCGGCGATGTTCGCACGGGAGGGGACTTCATGGGGCGCGAGGGCGTGGTGTGGGCCGTGGCGGGCGAGGAAGGCGATGGGGATCGGGTGGCCCGTGGTCGGGGAGGGGTGTTCCAGGATGGTGATGGGCGACGACGGCGAGCCCCAGGGCGTGTCGACGGTCAGAACGGCGGCTTTGTGGAAGTCCGGCAGGTGTTCCAGCCCAGTGCCACCTATCACGGCGATGTGGACGGGACCTGGGGAAAGGAAAAATATATATACCACGGTCAGTCAACCCGTGCTTTAGGAGTATGTAAGTGGGGGATGGGTATCAAAGTAGAAAGCAGACCTGGATATGTCGTCGATATGTGTTCTGGCTCGACTTTGACCTCCATTGATACCGACCGCGAAACCCGTCTGCTAAGGGATTTCGTCGTAGAAAAGCGATGATAACAAGAAAGAGTAAAGAACTTCTCACAGAAGCTCCTGGCAAATTCCTGGCGTGAGATACGCAGAGAGAGAGAGACAGACCCGTGTAAGGCTCCAACCCAAGAAAAGATGCCGGGGCGAACAGCGACGTAGGTGGTCTGTGTTCAAAACACCCAAAATCTCTAATGTGAGTAAAATACCTATGAAGGCAAGCCCCAAGATGATAGTTTCAGAGAGTGGCTAGAAGTTCTATGGGAGTGGAATGGTATATACCTAGGTGTTGTTCTTACCGCTGGAGGCTGTTTTACTGTGAAAAAAGCTGTATGCACGTTGGTAGACGGCGAGACGGCTCCGGATCAATATTCGACCGAGAAAGATACATTATCTTCCTTGGGCCACCGACCGACAAATTGCGCCATCCGTCTCTTTCCTCTGCCTCTGCATGTGCGGACAAGAGTGCAGCAATGATGCTTGAACTTAGCCTGACTCTTGTGACATGGCCGATTCAGTAACCTTGCTGTTGCTGCTGCTGTCGAGCTGACGTCCCCAAAGTGTGAAAGGCGCCAGGGCATTCAATCTGCTACTTGAAAACACCAAATAATAATAAATTCTATCCTCCCCCGCGCTCCTTCAAGGCTGGACAATTCTTCTACCACAATTCATTCAAGAACCCAGTGTGGCATTGTTCCGGCCACTTCGAGCAGCAAATATGTTCGAGGTCCCGGATGCAAAAAGGTAGCTGTCCCTTAAAAGGATATAATTCACCAGTTTACTGACCCAAGAAGGGTCAAAAGATCGGACCTTTTCCGAGACGACGGCTCCGGCTCGCCAGGCTCTCGAGGGTCGAGCAGATCTCCATCGCCAGCAAGATCCTTGGACAACGACGAAGAGAGTATTTTGAGATCCAGCTACGGATTCGAATACGACTTTGTGGCACCTAACCCACCGTCACGGAAACCGACTCTACTAGCGCCAGGCAAATCTCAACCGGACGTCAACCCCCAGGACGAAGAAGAAGATCAAGAATTCCAGTTCCGCCTATTCACGTCGAACTCGAGATCGATCGACCGGCCTTCTCAGCCCGATGCGCCCACCGCAGACGCCAGGATCAGGCTCTCGCGGACCCCCGAGCCCGCGGCGCTCGCCGACTCACTGTCCCTGGAGAAAGCACACTTCCTTCGTCCTAACCGGCCCGACTCGTACTATTTCACCTCGGCGCTGCCAGGGGAGACCATTGAGGCGTTGAGATCACAGTATGCGGACGTCGCGCTGTCAACCGCCGACGTCCTGGCCAGGGCCAAATCCACCAAATGGCCCGGATCTGCGCTCCCTTGGCGTCTCATTCACGTTGAACTACTCGGCAAAGGCCGCCGCCGCGGCGCCCGTAGGCTTGAGGACGTGGCTCAATCAGCCGCTTCGTCCGCAGTAAGTACCATTGACACCAGCACCCAAAGGTCCAAGCCCAGCCCAAAGAGACCGTCGAAGAAACGTCGCATCCTCCTCCGTCGCCGGCTCGCGCTGCGGCAGGAGCTCGCCGCGCAGGCAACAGCGACGGAGGAGACGGAGAGGGAAAAGCGCACGCGACGGAACCGGGAGAAGAAAGTGAAGCGGAAGGAGAGGGAGAAAAGGAAGAAATTGGAGGAAGCGCCGGAAGGCGAAGAAGGGAAGCCTGCTGGTGGTGGTGTTGGTGATGAGGAAGAACAGAAAGTTATTCCCACCGAGGAACGAAATCTCGCAACGGAAGGTGATGTGAGGGCGGCGCACAGCGGTCAGGAGGGAGGGATGCGATCCGACCACAAGGACTCGGCAGCCAAAGCACCAGATTTGGCGACTACCGCCAAAGATGCCGCCGCCGCTGCTGCTGCTGCTGCTGTCCTGCCGACAAACATGTCTACATCCTCAGCGCCAACACGACGAGCTCCTACATCCAGGGCTCCAACCACGGCCGCCACAGTGAATCCGAGAGTCTCGAGATCATTGCATCCCACGCGGCCACGAGCTTGACCTGCTACGGGGCCGCCGTGATGGTTACAGGAAAGGCGTACAAGGCAGCAATTGGAATTTGGACAAACCAGTGCTTGACCGGGGACAATGCTAACCAAACTCATTTCATTCTGGACAGGAACGTGTCTGGACAGGGACATGCTATAGAGCGTTGCGATTGATCGCATACATTATATTGCTTGTGTCGCTGACTGCCGGTGCCGGTGCCGGTACTGTGCCCGGTCTCTCACACAATCTTTGCTTTTGTCTTCCTCTTGTTTCCCACCCTCGCTCCAGCCAGGATCATGTACCCCATACCCGTCCTTCCCGAGTTTCTGATTGCCTTTTATACCGCAAAAGCAGACAACATGGCAACTTCATTCCCGTGCAGTATTTCAGTCACTGGAAGCCCCTCAAACGTCTTGAAGACCCCTTTAGACCAGACCTTTCACAATGCCCGTTCTTAATCACTGGCCGTTGGCAATCGCACTCGCAAGCCTTTTGCTCATAAAGTCAAAAAACGCAAACTGACTGGGCGTCGCGCCATACTCGTACACAAACCGGCTGGCCAGGAAACTGCCAAAGATGGACTTGAGGTAGTTGTCCGGCACACGGCTCAGGATCTTGTCCAGGCCGACCTTCTCCTGCAGCGTCTGGGGCAGCGCCTCCTTGAAGACCTGGTGCCTCAGCTTCTTGTTGTCCCACAGATCGTTGAAGTTTTGAAGATCTTCGTCCAGCTTGGTGATTGCCAGGGACAACTGGTCAGAGAGGGTCGAGCGAGCGACACCAGTAGCTTCGTGTTCCCGCCAGATGGCTTCGAACTCGAGCCGGGCATTGCGCTTGATAGTCTCTTGGACTTCCTTGACGTACGTCTTGTAGAACTCGGGAACGGTCCCATCGCTGTGAACACACATGTTCTCGATAAAGCCCTTGTCGTCAAAGGACAAGCTTGCCAAGACCTCCAGCGACGACGAAGTCACACCGCCCTTGTTGGCCGAGGCGTCTTTGTAGATGATGCAGCCGGCCTTTTCAAGCCGAAGCTTGGCGTCTTGCGTGATGAACAGGTTGGCACCCTCAACAATGTATGGGATCCTGCACTTGCCGTCCACGATCAGCTTGCCCGCACTGGACAGATCAATGGACTCCGGCCGACCACCGCAAGGGACGAAGAGGTCGTATTGCGAAACATCGCGGAGGTGGAACGTATTTCGGAACGTCATGCCATTGTGAACCTTTTCGCCGGAGGGCAGTGTGACGTTGTTTTCTTCCACCAACACGCGGTATCCCTGTGGTGAGAGTTTTGAGATGTCGTACTGCGAAATCATCACCCTCTTCTTCGCCAGACGTACAAGCTCTGCGTGATCCAGTCCTGCCGGGTCAACAAGGACACCAGAACCATCAACGATGGCGGTGTACTTCTCGTTGCTGAGGAGGATCTCGTTGGACCCCAAGTCTCCGTCCGGACCACCGGTCTGCAACTTTCTGATTTTGCTGGGATCCAGATTCAACTTGCGATAGATGCCCAGAACATACTCGCGGACGGATAAAGTCGTCATTCCATATGAATCGTGGGGAATACCTCCCAGTTTGGGACTCTTGCCGGTGAAGAAGGATTTCCACCACGGGGCACCTCTGGCACGGGCATGCTCCGTGGCCCAGTCCACAAGGTCGGCAGTGTTCTCATCAGGCCCCATAAACAGGATCTCCTCCTGCCCGTGCAGATCAACAATAGGGTCCTTGATACCAGGGCTCGTGGGAGGTAAGAGAAGGTCCATGATGCTGTCGATGTATTTCTCAAAAGCAACGCGAGCCTTATCTTGATGCTGGTAATCAAGAAGGATGACACCTTTGGATCCACCTTCTGGAATGTCCTTGTTCTTTCTCTGTTGAGTGTTTGCCAGGTTGTAGTTCTCGTCGAATTGAGTTCGGGCATTGATTGCGTAAAGTTCCTTGTTACGAGACTTGACGATTCGAATGCCACCACGTGCAATGTCGCGGAACCGAAGATGGAATCCCCTGAATTCTGACCCAATGACCAAGAACATCCCATACAGGGCTTGTGGATATTCATGCTCGGGCAGGAATTCAGTGCTGGGCTTAAGCCGGAAACTGAGTGCCACCTTGGTCGGGGTGTAGAAGTTGGTCTTCAGGACTGCTCTGTTGAAGGTTAAGAAGTATTGCATCACCATCTCATCGTGCTGGTTCTGGGTGGTCGTGGAGACCATCTCAGCCAAAGTGTCATCATCGAGAACGTTTTGCACATCCAACCGCAGATAACTAAGCGTCGGAATGAAATCATCCTGCTCCCCTCGGGTTTGCACATAGTGAGTGCTTGCAAAAGAGAGGTACAAATTGCGAATGAGCTGAGGGTACTTGTTGATGATTTCGAGGATGTAGTCCGAGGTAAACGTCTCTGTCCGCAGCCGCTTCTTGATCTTTGAGAGCAATTCCGCATTGGCGTTGGTGTCTCCTTTCAATGCCGCGACCAACGAGGTGTACTCGGAGCCGAGCCGGTTGAGGAACTGCTGGACAAAGACATGCACGCAATGGGCGTAGATGCTTTCCTGCAAGCTCAAATTGCCGCTGGCGAATTGTCCCTGGAGCTTGTTCTGAGGGATACAGAACAGCAACGAGACCTCTTTGATGATCTGATGGATTGATGCCTCAATGGGAGGATATCTCGACTTGGCGATCTCATTGCTGGCCGGTTTCAAATAGAGAGAGACCACTGTAATGCCGTTGGAAAACTGCTCGACGTACTTTCGAGAGCTCGTGACCCCGTAGTAGTGGTAGAGATCTGACAGCGCACTGAATATACCCATGGCTGACCCTTGACGGTAGGCAATGACCAGTCTCTTTTCTCGGGTGCCCTCCATCTCGAACATCTCGATGACCGGGCCAGTGCGTGAAACAGCATAGGTGATGATCTCCTGGTAGATCTCTTTGGTTTTCTGTGTCGCCTTCTGCAGAAACCGCTTCTCACCAATGACCTCGACATCAGTCTCGTCGGGCCCAGGATTCGGGTTCTTGAACTGACACTCGTAAATGAAATAGCAGCGCAGTGACTCGTCCGGATTTTCCGGCAGGGCATTGCTCGATCGGAAGGACTCGACTCGGAAGCTCCTTGTCGGAGTCGAGCCGTCAATGTACTTCTCGTCGATCCTCTGCTCGTATCTCGGCCCGTCAATGATGCTGATTCCAGGCTTGCTTGTGTCAATGTAGACCGCATGGTCGGACGCCTCCTTGGCCAACCTGATCTCCAGCTTCTTGTCATCGCGCGCATACGCAGCGAGCTTGGCCGCATACAACGAGAGGATGTTGCTTGCCACGGCCTCGACGGTTTCGGTGGAGAAGTACATGTCGTCGATTCCCAGGGAGTTGTAGAACCATTCGGTCTCGGAGGCGATGAATTCGGTTGGCAGGAAGCCCTTCTCTTCGATGAGGTCCATAACTGCGATTGTGTCAGCTTCTCTTGATTGTGACCAAGGGCCTGCAAACGCACCCTCTTCCATCTGCGCTCTCTTGCCCTCGAATTGAGGAGCCACATAGCCGGGACTATGATCCGATAGAATACGGTGTAACGATTGATTGGATTGGGAGGCACCGGGCACTCCTAGCAACGTCGGTTGGGGTGAGGGTTGTCTTCCCGGTGTCCTGATCACTTGTTCGACCAACCTGTGTTTTGCCGGATTAAGCGGCTGGTCGCCGTTGGGCGTGAGATGATCCATGGTCGCTCTGAAAAGGAGTGTGGTGAAGAATAGCAGAGGATACTCGATGTGAAGAGGTACTCGAACAGTGAGCGACAGAAATCAATGGGGTGTAAGATGGAAGAGAACGAGACAAAGGCAGAGGTTGACCTCAGGAGCTCTTTGAAAAGGTTATACGCAGGTTCAGCTAATGGTGTCTGTCTCGAAAGGTGAGCATGTCAGCCGCACCCAGCGCCCCTGAGGAGGTTTCTGATATCGCCGTTGAGGTGGGAATTGGGCCGATTATGAGAACAGACAAGGCTAATGAGGCTGTCTGCAGGGCACTGTTCTGCAAAGTAACCGCTCCAGCCAGGTCAGCGTCCAATTCGGGCACCTTGTCAGTCAGCCCCTCGTGATCGCCAATGATGCGGGTTCGATAAGAGAAATAACAAGATATCGGATGGCAACAGGTCTCACTGCAGCTGAAACACCTTTTTGGGGCGGAAGTTGCGCGCAGACTGCTCTATGCCTACTAAGTATGCGGGCTGTGGATTGGGGGAATCCCGTGAGCGCAGCAAGGGCGGATCCTTGAGCCTTTTTAATACAATGGAATCTTTGAAGACGTACGCGCCCCCCTGAGACCAGAGAAAAAGAATTTTCAAGCCTGCATCACATGGTTACTGGAATGAGAGAATTCCAGGAACTTGTTACGAGACAGCATCGCCCAGATTCCCCCGCAATTGGATAGCCACATTCCGAGCGAAGGGCCTTTCAGGCACAGATGGAGCCACTGTGGGCGATACTTTTCCAGATCCATCGCTGCGCAGGGGCACTGCCCTATCAGCTGCCCTCTTCATTACCCAACTTGTGCCGCCTTGTGCCGCTTAGCATCGGAGCGAATAAGAAAGGAAGCAGATGCTGAACCGTTGAGCGCAGGGGAAGGTCACGGTCACATAAAGACTTTTTGCGAGCAAAACATCCCCAGAATCGCGATGCGGAGTAACATCAGACGTAATCAAAATCCAGAGATTGATCATAACAACTCAGGCCGGTCCGCTTGTGGCGGTGTGGTATTCCATGCGTGTATTCCTCATGCCGATATCCAAATATATACGATCCCGTGAGCGCCGTCGCGGTTACTCTCCCATTTCCGGTATACCATCCAAAGCAATGCAGACAAATCCATTTCATATCCGAGGCCGATCTTCCAAACCTTCTTCCGCTGCGTGAGCTGTCAGGCTACTGCTTTCGCCCGGTTGTTCGCTCACAACAACTTCTCCGTCCTTGTCGGGGTCGTATGAAATGATCCTCTCGAGCTGGCTGGATGACGAGCTTTTGGCTTTGCAGACTTCATCCTCGTTCAATGAGCAGCCATGGTCAGGACCCGGCTCTGGCAGCAAAGAGCCATTTTCTTCACTTCTTTCACCCTCTGCCTCTTCTTCTCCGTCGATGTGTGGCCCCTTCTTCTGTTTGATGAATGTGTCGATGATATAGTACTGTGCCGCGTTCATGATCAAGGGAAATATAAACATGACAAATGCAATCTGAACCGCCTCGTTGCCCTCCGTCCAGCGAAGCGCCCAATCACCGACACGTCCTAGCCAAGGGCAAAGTTGGAAAATGGCAAACACACAGATCTTCATGCCAATTAACCCTAAAAAGTAGAGGAGGCATTGCTTGGCCCACCAGGTGGCCTTCGGTGGCGTGTCATAGTGCCCAGACTCAATCGATTCCGGAGGGTTCGCGAGAGGTGTATATCGTGCTCCGACGGTGAGAATCTTGAGTATGCCAATGAGGATGGGTATCCCGATGGTCGTGTCAATGGCCAAATTGAGCAGGTAAAATGAGCACGGATTTGGTGTGTACTCCGCGGTTGCGTCGGACCCGAGTGTACTTGCTGCTGCATTCACGACACTCTCTCCTATCTGGCCTGAAGAGAACATGGACATGAGGAGGTTCAGCAGATGGAGCAGGATCGACCCGACGACTTGTTTCGACACGTCAAAAGACCAGACCTTGAGAGGTCGCTGCGGCCTTTCTCTCCATCTCTTGAAAACCAAGGATAACAGAGCCAGAGCGCCCAGTGCTCCTTGCACCAGTATAGCGAAAGGGCCTAGTAGTTTGCATTCGCCACTGTTCTCGTCGTCCGACATGCTTGCCGAAGGCGAGGGAGCCGGCGCAGAGCTGGCGGTCGAAAGAGGAGAAGCAGCTGCTGTCGGTATACTGAAGAGTATAGATGTCGCTGTTATAGTAAGGCTGTCGGAAGACTGAGACGACTGAAACGCCGAAACGAGACCATGGTGCAACTCTGCAGCGGAGGAGGGGGAGAGATCAGGAGGGTGCATGTGCGGAGGCGGGAACAATGCGCTGCTGTGATTGCTATTGTCCCATGTACTCGTCTCAACGGCAAAGTTCTTTGTCGACTTGCTCAGAGAGACTGCGGCTGAAGATGTTGCAAATTTCGCTCAACGGTCGGAGGCGCAGCCTGTTGGGAAGGATCAAGGACCAAGCACCGTTGCATGCGGGCGGGGCTGTGAGGTCACGACCCTGCCAAGACAATTCTCAGCCTTGTCACCCAACCGGCCAGGCTGAGGCGGAGCCCTGCCGGCCAGAACATACCTGATGGTCTTCTTCATGTGAACATCATGTATTGGTCAGTGCAAGACCCCGACTTTAGTTGAGGCTGCGGCATCTTTATAGGAGCACTTGACCATATCATCGGTCGACCTCCAAGCTTGAGCTCTGCCTCTTCTGCCGGCCTCTCTGAAAACACTATTTGGTTCTATCCTTACAGGTAGAGGAGACTGCCCAGACACATAGCTTGAGGATACCACTGGAGCATGTATAACATTGAGTTGGCACGATGGCAGTGGAGAGCGGAACCTTGAGAATGCAGATTGATTGAGACTCGACACGGTGCGAAGGCCGTCGGGGGAAACGGGGAGGCAAGTCCTGGCCTGAGAACCAAGGTCATGGATAAGTACTCAGGTAAAGGACGTCTGTACATTGCATTGCATGGAAACAGGTTCATTGAACTTTGTCCAACCCCTGACCTCTCCTCATCTTTTCCGCGACAGTCGCATCTCCGTCAGATAGTCCCGGCCAGGCTGCAGATGGCCTCGTCAGAACGGGGGCGAGCTCATAACTCAACCACGGAGACTGACTCCATGAGGTGGTGTGTCCTCCACACAGGGAGATCGCGTCATTGTCATCTTTGCTACCCCCACATACATACACATTCGTACCTATGTGACCATGTATGTGCCTTGGTTAGTCAGAGGTTCCGAGACGCCCGATGCGTAGCGATGCGTGGTGATGTGTGGAGTGGTTTCGTAGTCCCCAACATCACCATCGTCACCTGTGATTTCTGCCTCGTACATGTACATCATCATTCACCAACGTCACCACTCACCACTCAACCTTCATCATCTGAATAAACATGGACATCCGGAGGATACCGCTTGTCCCACCGCAGTGTACGCGTAGCTGCCGGGCTGCTGGAAACCCACAAAGCAGAGGGTTTCGGCTATTCGTTTGGCCATGCCCAATCAAAAGCGCGCCGAACAAGGGAGACACGGCGTGAATCTATAGGGGAGGGGGGATGAATTAGGAGGGTGTATATACTTGCCTACCGGGGAAGTGGGTGGGTATACATATGAGTAAGAGGGGAAGGGAGGGAGGTGGTAGCTCCAGTGAGGATGTAGTGAGTGATGAGCCGGAGACAGAGGACTGCTGAGAATCTGTGACTAGGTATATATTTAGATGCCGAGAGATCGATAACCTAGATATATAGGCAGGCAAGATGGATACCTAGGTAGGTATGCGGACTCGAGCTAGATCGTGAATTATGCCACCCTCGGAGGAGCCTAGGTACCTAGGTAGGTACCTGGTAGGTTGGATAGAAATAGTAATATCTGTAGAAAGGGTGCTGACCTGACAGCACCTCGTCAGACCGTAAAATATAGAGTCAGCCACGCCAGGACATGATACGAGTGCCAGATGGTTGGGCCGAAAGGCTTCACGCACAAGGTGTATCAGGATCGGGGTACAAAGTTATGCAAAGCATAGCCTGGCTGCTTTTAGCAGAGTCCGCTCCAGAATATCTCATCGCTTGCCCATCCTATCCTCATCATGGGTACTAATGGTGACTAGGCGCATATCCCCGCACTGGAGTTGACACTGACAAGCTGCATTGGACGTTAGAGGAGGTTGGGAACGGACGAAAATAAGGATTCGGGCGCGAGCGAGGGCGAGATAGACGGAGACTTTGCAGATCTCACCAACGAGCTGCGGAGGCGCGGAAGATAGCTATGTACCGAGGACGAGTAACTCCATACATAGCATGTAGCTACTCTGTACACAGATACAAGTGCGTACGACGATACAGATTTAGACAATCCTCGCAGGTAAGAAGTACATTCTAGATCCCGCAAGCGCTGGAACTACTCCGTGCTAGTACTGTAGCTAGTCATGGACCCGGAGATATGAGTACTTCGGCAGAGTCTTCAGTCCCGGATGCTACCTACCTACCTACCTAGGTAGGTACCTATGGATCCATTTGGACTTCTAGGTACATACCACAGCGGTGTGGTCGATATGTGGTCCGGATGTACATTGTACACCCGTCCTTCAAACTTGTGCACACTGCTATTTGTAATTAGGTGCGTTGCGGAAAATAGGAAACGAAAAGCATCCGTTATATTGTAGTCAAGGACAGTCTTGTTGAATTTTCTCATTCTAAGTAAGTGACTGCTCACTCACTCACTGTTCTTGTATGCAGCCGTTAGTACAGTAGGTGGTTGTAGATATCCAATCAAGTCTATGGCAGGAGGGTATCAAGTGATGATCAAACAAAGATCCCGTCCATATCCCCAGAACGCCGTCCACCAATGCCCATGCCGGTCTCGGCAAAAAATACTTGTATCGCAAAGGGTATCATGATGCTGGTCATCAAAGGACTGTAAACAAATGATAAAAGACATCGCAAGAGTCATATCCGTATCCCGTATCTCGTCTGCACATCCTCGCTCTCTCATCTATAGGTCGTTGTCTCCTTCCTCATTTTCAAGTGTGGACAGGTGTAGATGGCCAATCTTGTCTCCACTGCCCAACCAGTTCTTGACCACACAAGGGGCCGATTCTGGCCCTTGACAGATCTTCTTCCTCCCCAGATTCTTGAACTTCGGGCCAAGTGGTCCGTTGACATAATGGTATTGGCCGGCGAATCGGTACTGTCGTTTATCACTCAGAGGGTAAAATTTATCCCCCCAACGTCCAGCGAAGTGGAACCACTCGGTTGGGGCATTCGGAGTGTGGTTCGACGACCGCAGGGTCTCGTTCTTGTAATCATATGTGTAGGCGTGGGAGTTCAGAGCCGGATCCCATAGAGGACCGCGGTCAGTCATGTCGTGAAGAATTCCCCATGGCAGGATGTAAGGGTGCGTGCCAGGAGTGGCGTACATGGCATGAGTTCCATAAGCGGAATAGATGACAGGGCGCTTCCCGACCTTCTCCACAGCGTCATAGCTGTAGGCGGATCCGAAATTGTGCTCGCTGAAGAAAACAGCTTTGGGCTTGCCATGTTGGAATCGAATGGCGGTGTGCTCCCAGTCGCCCACGTGGTTGCCGAACCGGACATTGAGCACCACGTTCCCCAAGTTGAAGCTGTAGAAGAAGAACCAAAAGGCGTCGACAATGCCATGGCCCTTGTTGACAGTGACAAGAACTGCAGGCGCATCACTCCGACCCCCTCGAAGCCTGTCCGGCTGCGCGTGATCCGAACTGGTTGAGCGTCTCAATTCATGATGAATTCGGCGTGCGGCTTTGGTCTGCTCTGATTGGCCCGAGGCTGTCATTTGAAAATCGTCGCTATCCTCAAACCCATCCAAGTCCGGTGCAAACCATTCTTTCACGTCGTCCAATGCATCCTTCACACCTTGAAGATATGTTCTTCCTGGTTTGTGGACCCAGCCCTCATTGTCTTCGAATGGGTCATCTGGCCTCGACGGTGCTGTTGGGATGTTCTTCTCCCCCTCCAACCAGTCTGGCCGTTCTTCCACGTTGTCGTTGCTAGTCAGAAACACCCACCGGCCATTGTTCCACTGGTTCAGTTCGTCCAAGTTCTGGAGTGATGGGTGCTGCTGCTCGGACTGCACCGGCGTGTAGTTCAAGGTCGGGGTGATGTGGTAGAGGTGCTCAGCAATGTCGCACGGCCAGAACTGTTCTCCCGAGTAGAGGTGGACAAGAGGAGCATATTCATACACGTAGTCTGGGATCTCTCTCAGGACCCGTTCGTCGTGAGTCCAGTCTTCAGGCCGGTCATTGCCCTCGGTCCAGGCATGCTGCCAGTCCCAGTCGGGCGTGGGAACCACCAACCGATCTCGGTGGTCTATCGCAGGACGATGGCCAAACTTGGCGTGCTCCGAGATGTAGTGCATGTGGAATGCACCACAGACGCCCAGCCAGCGACAGCATTTCCTGTCGAGCCAATACCGCGAGGTAGCAATCCAGCTGGATTCCTCTCGGTCTTCATCTTGCCAAATGAATACCTCTGGACGTGTGGCCCGCAGTATGCTGTTGGCGCACATGTACAATATTATGGTCGACAGCACACCAATGGTGGCCTTTGTCTGAATGGGACCCATCTGCTCTTCTCCCTCCAAGGCCTTCCCGGTCACCGTTTCATATGGAGGATGGTATTGAGTAGTATTGGGGTCGACAGGGACGATGACCGTCGAAGGTTCTGCGTCGAGTTTGGTGTCTGAGAACGGCTGCGCGGTGAGGAGGAGCTGGTCGTGTGCTGGAGCGACCCAAGCCGTGGGGGAGGAAGTGATGGGAAATATAGATGGTTCCGCCGAGACGGTATATAATGATCGGGTAAGCGGTGGTTGGCTGGCATGATGGGACTCCAAGGCTAAGGCCACTGTACATCAGAGCGAACCCCAAAGGATTAGCCAGAACATCACGAGGGAGGCAAGCTGACAACAGGGAAGGAATGTGATTTGGTCACAGCCTCATCCACCCACGCGGATGTTACGGCGAGAGCGGAAACGCGGCCTAGCAAGGCGCCCCGGGAGGAGGCCAGCGCGGTGACTGCATTGAGAGAAATATGTCTTAGGTCCCCAAAGCGGCAATACAGCGTTGCAACGGCAAGAGTAATGCAATTGACTTTCATCATCATCGCATTACTCTCCGCCGCCGTAAGCGACCGAACAGCTTCCTGGGGTGTTTCCTGCTGGGAGTCCCGCTGCGAGGGGGGATGAATAATACTGTGGGAAACAGGCCATTCCGCCAACATCCGCGCTCCGAATGTGTAATACAGGTATCAGAACCACGAAGAGGAAAGCATTGACGTACTCTTTGCTATGATTGGCGACTGGGACGCAGGCTGACCGAAAGTCCGAGTTCCGGGGGTACTGCTTTTGAGGGGGGTGTTTTCTGTTTTCGTTGGTACCTTATCTGCGTCTGACGAGTGATTGGTGGGGGCGGCTACTTTAGTCAGTCGACTGGCAGGTCAGTAGTCATACCAGGTGGTTTGGATGAATGATAGTCAGAGGAGCGAGATGAAAAGCACATGCAAGAGATGGCTTCATGTGAGGAGTGTGAGGGTGAGTGAAAAGAAAGTTGGAATGCAGGGGATGGACGAGGGAGAAGCTGAGAGGGGTCGGAGAAGAGGGAGTCATGGCCGCAACTGACTGGCACCCAGCTGTCCACTCCGCTCCCTCTTCCTCTCCCACGATTATTGTCTCGGATGCTCTTTGGTGGTGTTTGCTCGGCCTGACTTGTCACCCGCTGTCATTTACCGAATTGTTGTCAATGACTTCACCTCTTCTTCGTCAGAACCCGGGCGCTAGTCCGGCGTCAAACCTGCAGTGGTTAAACGTAGGAACGGCCCCATGCCAACCGCCCCAGCAAGATGGACGAGAAGAGCCTGATCCGGATTTCAGTCGGTCAACCAATCCATGTGCCTTGATCTGGCATCTTGTCCAGCCGCTGATCTTGACTTGTTTCATCGCTTGCACCTGGCGGTTTCAGCCATGCATTGAGTTTCTTTTTCCTGGCTAGGATGGAAATAGAAGGGCGTGGTGGTGGTGGGTAAGACTTCCAATGAACCCGAGAATTTATAGCACGTTGGATGAGACGGAGGAGGAGATATAGCGATCAGCCTGTAAGGGTGGGATGGCATCGTCGAAGGGCTAGGCACATGCTGAATTGGGATATTCTCTCTGGACCAAGCGGACGGATGAGACTGCCATGGGGCGACAAGGCCTTGTTGAGGGCTCGAGTGCAGGTGGAGGTGCAGGGCAGCCGCTGGCGTGTCATTTGAAACACTTGTTTTCGATCCACGTGACCGATGAAAATCTCGGATTGGGAGGGCGTGAGTGAAGGCACGGAGACGGTGAGGTGGGAGATGACTTCTTTCCATCCCATCTGTCGCGTTCTGTCCGCATCTCGACGTCAAGACTTGACGAGTCAATGACCATTGGCGTAATAATGAGCCGCCATGGACCTGCCCAAACACCCAGTAGACGACGATTCTGAATATGAATACGATGAGACCGAGACAGAGGTAGGGGTCATTTGCAGTGGACAGAAAATCCACGCCGCCCTGTTTTTGCCATTCCCAACCTCACAAAGCTGTTCGTTCCTTGACATTTTCTTCTGCGGCAGACCTTCTTCGTGGATATTGATCTCTCGTCCTTGAACTCTAACATCAAGTCCAACCCCTCCGCACCTCCCAAGCCCGTGACACCGGCCAAAAGAAAAAGACCCAATTCCAGTCCTCCCACGCCTGGCCCTGGTCCGGATGAGCCCGGTGCTGGTGCTGAAGCTGCAGATTCTGCTGCAGCAGGCGAAGGCCGTGGCTCGACGCAGGAACCGCAGGAACTGCACGAGACACCTTCCCAGAATGGAGAGGACATTGGCGAGGATGCAGACGCACATCTGCCCTCCCCCTCACGTGTGCAGATTCTTGATTTGGCCACGGTCAACCCCATCATCTCCTATCAAGGCCAGGTGTACAGCTGCATGTGGGCCGATATGGTGGGTACAAATATGTTCTTCACTCACCCAGGCATGTTGGATGCCGCCGAAGTTCTACGTTCAACCGACGACTACGATCTGATAGGCGTGTCACGCATAAAGCTGGTCGGTCACACGGCCAAAATGTTGAAGAAAGAGAAACCAACGAAAGAAGCGCGGACGGATGATCAACTTGTCAGTAATGGCCAAGCGGGGGTGAGCGGCGAGGTCTCAGAAGCCCGACATGGCCAAGACCAGACGAAGAAACAGGCCTCGTTCCTGGAGAAGCTGATACAAGTCAAGCGGCAGCGCGGTGAATCAGATATCGTCCGCACATTCGTGGATGAAAAGACTGCGGCGCTCAACGTTGCACGGGTGCATGAATCACATCGTGACGAAATTCAAGACCTGAATGTTCAAGTGCTTGGGGGAAATCCAGACGCTCTCGTAAGGTTGCAACAAATCTATTCTCAATCTGATGGCAAGGCCTCTCAGATGCAAGAGTCTTCTGAGAGACCTGTGGAGGCCCACGATGAGGCCGACATAACTATATAACAGGAGCAAAATACCCATGCTCGCTCGCAAGACGTTGTCGCCATTAGTCCAATTTTCCAAGACACAAAGTGCAAACAACAAGCTTTATGAATAACAGTGCGGAAGCCAGTCCACGAATGAAGAACGCTCTATTCACCAGCAAAACTCAAGGGAACCCGAAACGCCGTGCTAGAACCTGGAAACAGAGACTCAGCGGCTCTGCTTCTCACGGGTCCAGTGGACTGGTGATGGAGGAGGTGGAGGTGGATGATGCTCGGGATATTGTCGTCGATCGGAATAGGAGACAAACTTGGGACGTGGAGATGCCTCGAGAGCTTTGTGCATATCTCGGCTCGAGGTTTCCGATGAGAGCACTGTAGAGCGGTAGGAGATGCGTTGCATGGTGCCGGATGTGAGAGGATTCGAAGGTCCGGATCGGTTCAGAAGATGTAGATTGACAGAGATGTGCTGAAGCTGTCGAAAGCCGGTCAGTGCTAATCCTTGTAGACCCAGTATTGTCAAGGTGATGATCAACTTACGATGTGCTGGTGCTCGGCACTTGGTACTTTTATTAGCCGCGTCGATCGGCAGTTGCTGCAGGTACAAATGTACAAGGTCCCAAGGCTGGTGTGGAGGATGGAACACGATACTGGTTGACAATGGTTGATGACCTGGATCAACGATGAAACGGAAGGCTGATTATTTCCCGAGGACTGAGTGATGGACGAAGGAAGCAGAGAGCGATGGAGGTTTTTCGAGGGAGCCTGGATCAAATATACCCCTTCGCAAGCCAGAGTGGGAGTGGGAGTGCTCAGCAAATGTTCGGGTCCCCCCAAAATCTAGCGGTCAAGGCGACGTGGGATTGTCGCATTTCAAACGAATCCGGCTGGACCTTGCAAGCTCCCCCAAAAGCCACCAGAGGTTTCCCCGGAGCGCCACGAGGCGCGCCGGGCCAGGGAGCAAGGGGGGTGGAATGGACCCGAACCAAAGGACCACAGGGCTAGGCCGTAAAAGTCGAGCCGATGGCCATTCAATTACGCCCATTCGGTCATTGACTGGAGGAGCTCAGGACCATCCAACTCCTTGGTGTTTGTTCTGTACACGGGGGCCCGACCGTGAGTTTCCTCCCTTGCGGGTTTTTGGCTCTTTGTGGTTTGTTATTCTGGGCTCTGACTGAGACAATTGATCGCCCTTTCCTGGTATGCGTCGGTGGAATCCGTGAGGCGATTGATCGCGATTGATCGCCCCCCTTTTCTGCTGCAAGCTGCAGTCGCAAGGGTGACGTGCGCTCGATCGATTCGAAAGAGGATCCGAAGCAAGCAAACTTGTCGCCCTCCCGTATTTCGGCTAGGCAGAGTGGGCAAATTCAATCCCGATGTTTTGGGAACTTACCTGTGCAATCATGTATTTCAGAAGCAAAGCATCTTACTCGTTGGTATGGACTCGTAGTCCTGATCCACCGGTCGGTGACTGGAGACACACAAAAAGCTGCACCATCGTTTTGAGGCTTGCAGAGCTGCCAAGTCACAAACAGCTTACTCGATATGAAATTCCCTTCTCCCATCCATCCCACGCTCGTATCATGCCGGCTTAGAGGAGTTTATCACCGAATCCCGATAGCAGGCTTTTGTGATTTTCCAGGTTTTCCCCCTTGCAATCGTTTCGTATTCCCCCAGTCGGCCTGGGATTCTTGGGGGGACCCGGGTTGATCATTGGAAAAGGGAGAAAGCCTGCCCCCATTCTCCTCGGCCGCCGTGCGGGAGACGCGTGGAATGGGCAACCGGGAAACCAAAAGCGCAAGGGGGCCTTGGGTTCTTGGAGAGAATGCAGGTGGATGCCACCCGTGCCACCGCAGAACGGGGGGATGACGGCTGGCGCCGGATGTGACCAGCGCCCCAGCGCCCCATTTCCTTCTCTTACTCTTCCTCCTTCCTTCTGGCTATAAGCGAAATGTGGGCAGCGAAAGGCTCGTTTAGCTGGATACGAGTATGTTGAAGTTGTGCTTGTGTGCCGTGCTCCTTTATCTGCTGTGGAGCTCCAACTATGCCCTGCATCCGCATCGCACACAATGTGGGCGAGTGTAAGTCTAAATTCATTGATGCCCAATACACCAACCGAGAGGGCAGAAGCGGGAAGAGGACGCCTAGGAGATGTGTAACCGTGTTGAAAGGGGTAGAATGAGTGAGTGGACGAGTGAGTGAGGCCTCGATGCGTTTGACCGATGCACGGTGGACACACAGCATTGACTGATTGCACAGGCTGCTGGGGAATGCAAGCTTCTCCGCAAAACAAAATGACACAAACAGGCGAAACAAGTAAGGCCTCGCGACAAAAAGCCTGAGGCAGGAAGTGATTGACGGTTCGAGGCTCCTTGGGGGCCGGGATGAGGAATGAGAAAGGTGAGGAGGGAGGAATGCAGGACTGGAGAAACGAGGTCGAGCACAAGGGATCGCCGCTTGTATCACCTTGCTATCTGCATCACCAGCATAGACCGAATCAACTGATGAACTGTTCGTCTATCCACCCCGACCACAATTCCCCCGTGGGCGCTGGGCTGGAACTCTGGAATTCTGTGAAGCCAGTCTCATGGTGGTGTTCTGACCTCTCGACCCTTCCATCCTGTAATAATGGGCAACAATCACCGCAGCGCCGTCTTCGCCGAATCATCTAGTTCAAGCTCACCTAGAATTACCACACACTCTCAGTAGGTATACACGCTCTTTACGAACATCTCTCACTATCCTCACTCCACAGCCCAACGCTTCCATTGCTTTCCAGTAGGCTTATTTCAATTCAACCTTTATCAACCCAACGGAGCTATACATGCACGATATGTAGGCAGGAGCGCTAAGGCTCCGAGGCTCCGAGTGATGACCTAACCAGGGCTTGGCCAACATCCACTGACGGCTAACGACCAACAAGTACGTACCTGGTACTATGTACACAGCGCCTCTGGTAGCCCAACCCACCGACGAACAACGCGACACGACTCGACTCGACTGTTCATACCTTAGGATGAAAATCTATGTCACTCACTATCCTTCGTCGTTCTGGCCTTGCGGCTCTTCACAGGATGGCTATGCAATGAGGCAAGGCTTCTCAACAGGAGAATCAAGCCACCATACCCCGGGTTTGTCTTCTCGTCTGGGATCAGAACAGTGGGACACAAGACACAGGCTGAGAAATGCAATCATTCCGAATCACTCGGAAGGTCCCGACCAAAAGAAAGGTATTAACTAAGTAGTCCACAAAATCTGGAGATGTCGCTATATAACATTACCAAGCCGGAGGCGAAAACGTCCCATCTATGGCATGCCATCAAGAATTCGATAACCACAGACTATCTGGACCTATCAAGCTACTCGATCTGATGGCGGAGACCAAATCATTTAAAAATGATGTTGCTCGTCTTTTTGAGCTTTGGACTATTGCTATCGCAGTATATATCAGTGCTGTTGTCTCGAATTCCTCCTCTACATCTGCTATACTAAACTCTCCCACACTATATCATACCAAACAGACCTTCTAGCATCCGGACTTAATCTGCAATCCACTCAACCAACCTAGATCCCAGTCTTGAACCAAGAAGAACACGATGGGATCAATCTCTCCGGATGTTGGTGCGGCCCCTTCACGGCTCTTCTCATCTTTCAAAATCGGCAACCTAGATTTAAAACACCGCATCGTCATGGCTCCCTTGACCCGCTTCCGCAACGACGAGAACCACGTCCCACTGCCCTTTGTGGCAGATTATTATGCTGAACGGGCCTCTGTTCCGGGCACATTCATCATCGCCGAATCGACAGTCGTCTCCCCCCGTGCTGCAGGATACTCCAATCTCCCTGGAATTTGGAGTGAAGACCAAATCGCGTCATGGAAACGAGTGACCGCCGCCGTGCACGCCAAGGGAAGCTACATATTCCTACAACTCTGGGCTCTGGGCCGCGTGGCGGACATAGAAACCGCCGAGAAGGAAGGGATGAAGATCGTTTCATCGAGCAACATCCCTCTGGACAGCGACCACGCGGAACCCGAGGCTTTGAGTTATGAAGAGATCCAGAATTTCGTGGCGGATTTCGGCCAGGCGGCCAAAAACGCCATTGAAGCTGGATTCGACGGCATCGAGATTCACGGTGCAAACGGCTATCTGGTCGACCAGTTCACGCAGGACATTGCGAACCAAAGGACTGATGAGTACGGTGGCTCCATTGATAAGAGGAACAGGTTTGCTCTGGAGGTTGCAAAGGCGGCGGCCGATGCCATCGGTGCCGACAAGGTCGGATTTCGAATCAGTCCCTTCTCGACCTTCCAGGGTATGAAGATGGCCGATCCGTATGCCCAGTTCTCTGCGCTGGTCAAAGGTCTCAAACGCCTCAATTTGGCGTATCTCCACGTCGTCGAGTCGCGGATTAAAGGTGATGACGATGCCAATGGTGGCCAAGGAGGCACCGAGAAGGTCGATTTCATGCTGGACATCTGGGGAGATGATGCTCCCTTTTTGATCGCTGGTGGTTGGAAGCCCGATGCCGCTCAGGCAGCCATGGATGGTCAATACAAGGACAAGAATGTCGCAATTGTCTTTGGTCGGTACTTCCTGGCCACCCCCGACTTGCCCTTCAGGATTAGACGGGGGCTCGCGCCGAACAAGTATAACCGCGATCTGTTCTACGCAATCAAAACAAAGCAAGGGTACCTGGACTACAAATTCAGCAAGGAATGGGAAGAGGCCACCAGTAAGTATGGCCTGGATAACATTTTGGCATGAAAAGAATTGTACAGCTGCCCAGACTTTACATGACGAGCGAGCGCTATGTTTGAACGGAATGTCATACATAAAACCAGATATAGATATAGATATAGATGCAAGGGAGGACATAGTACGATGCGACGGTAAATGGAAAGCTAAGCGCTCCATAGCTTCCCGTAACCCACGAGGCGCTGAACCCGTCCTTCTCGTCGACCATTTTATACAGTCCTATTATAGCTTTACATCCTACCAAGCTTGCCTCCGAGTCGGTTTTCTTCTAGTAAATATTCCAACCATTGTCCAGGATAAGGGCTCGCATGTAATACTGGCTCGCCACCGATTCCCCAGGCTCCATCGCCAGACCTCGATATCTAGGTATGTATTCAGATCAAACCGGCCATTCCTGATTGGCAAGTTGACTTGCCCTTGGGCGCATTGCTTCGGCCCAAATATGGAATTTCCCGCCCCTTGGTCGGCTCTTTCGCCGCTACTTACTCCCTTCGGACCATACTTGTCAGCCTCGAACCAGGCACTCAGGTACTAGTCAATGCGGTCTGATGAGGAAGTGTTGGTGCGAGTAAGCAGTGACATCGATTGCCGCTGATAGTTTTGAAACGCTGTGCCTCTTTGTATATACCTAGTGAATACACGGTACCTAGGTTAGGCTAGGTTTATTTACAATTTTTGGTCGCAGACGCGTTCCCAGCTACAGCCTACCTATGTAGGTAACACCAGACATAGCCTGTAGTGCCCTGTGTTCAAAGCAGTCATCATGTTAGACCTGTGCGGCATGGCCACTTGGGGGTTTCCAACTCCGGACCCAATCTCAACCATCAACCATGGGTGACCGTGGATGTTCCCCATCCTGGAAAGTTACACAGCCGATGATGCTGTGACTTTCTTGTTCAAAGTTGTCTGCCGCATACTTGGACGCTGTCGTGTAACAAACCCATGGGCCGGCCTTCCCCGGAAGCAACGCTCCGGGAAATCTTTGGGATTACGAGTATTACTGGGGCTGTTATTTCCTGTTTCCCCTTGAACGACATGGTAAACTTGGAAGGGCAAAAAGTGTTCGTGGCTGGTTACAGGGTTCCCAAGGTTCCAGGGGGAGATTATGTGTGACACGGCTGAAGTTCTTGTTCGATGCCCTACCATGACTACTTCTGCAGCAACTGGCAGGGGGGGATTGAGCTTCGTCGGCAGTGTCGCGAACTCAAAAATGAATCCCTCAAGCAAGATCTTGCGCCCAACATCCGATCCCCCATGAAAGAATCGACAACGTCAAACCCTCCCAAGCCATGGTGCCACTCACCCGTCCAATTTCTTGTAGATCTTCCAGCCTTCTCCCTGCAATCGATGCTCTTTCTCCATGTTCTCGTCGTCCATCTTCTGCAGGTGCTCAGCTACCCACCTCCGTGCCTTCTCGTCGCTTGATCCCACAATCCTGGCCGCCAGGATCGCCGCATTGACCGAGTTCCCAATCCCCACCGTCGCCACAGGAATGCCCCTGGGCATCTGCACAATACTCAATAGACTATCCAGCCCGTCTAGCGAGCTGGCTTTCACGGGCACGCCGATGACGGGTACAGTGGTTTCCGAGGCCATCATGCCAGGTAAGTGTGCTGCTCCGCCGGCCGCGGCGATGATGGCCTTAAACCCACGACCAGCCGCAGCTTTGCCAAAGTCGAGCATGTACTGCGGCGTCCGGTGTGCCGAGGTGATGTGCACTTCGTAAGGAATGCCCATAGTGTCAAGGAGGGTTAGACCTGGGCGAAGAGTAGCCAAGTCGGTGTCAGATCCCATCACCACGGCTATGACAGCTCGAGGAGACGGTGCAGGCCTCGAATCAAGAAGCTCTGCCTGCGTATTCAAAATTGAGGCAGCAGATGGCTGATCAGATCTGTCTTTGCGATGCGCTCGTACCGCGTCCACCATCTGAATCAAAGGATGCATTTTGCTCTCGCATTCCGACAAGCTTGACCCGGTGATTGTGATGTGTCCCATCTTCCGTCCCGGTCGACCCTCACCCTTCCCGTAGAGATGAATTTTTGCTCCTGGCACGTCAAGTGCAGCTTTGGCGACTAGCAAATGCGAATCAGGCTGGGGTCCCCCTAGGATATTCAACATGATTGCTGCATTCACCGTTAAATCCGTCGCCCCGGCAGGTATCCTTGCAGCTAGATCAGGTAGAATCGCACGAATCTGTGCTTCAAACTGGGACATGTGGCATGCTTCGATAGTGTAATGGCCTGAGTTGTGAGGTCGGGGGGCGATTTCGTTGACGACGAGGCTGTTGTCAGGAAGGAGGAACAATTCAACCCCGAAGACGCCAGTTCCCCGAAAGGTTGAAACAGCACGTCGAGCTAGGTCTTGGGCCGCGCGTGCCACTTGCTGCGAGACATCCCGAGGCGGAACATAGACAAGCTTGCAAATGCTGTCTTCATGAACGGTTTCAACGGTAGGGTACGCCAAGGTGTTCTTTTCCCACGCGTCCAAATCGTCCTCCTGGGCTGTTTTCACCACCATGACTGCCAATTCCAGTTTGAAGTGAGCCCATTTCTCCGCATACAAAGGTCTTTCTGCCAGAGCTGAGATGGCAGGTTCTATATCAGACACCGACTTGACCGGGAAGTTACCTCTCCCGTCGTAGGCTTGGGTTCGAGATTTCAGCATGAAAGGGTATTCAAGCGTCTCACCGGCGTCTTTCAGTCCTTGCTGTGACGGGCTGACCGCAATGGATTTAGCTGTGGGGATTGCATATTTCGCAAAATGCTGTTTCTGAGTGAATTTGTCTTGAATTGTCCTGACCGTTTGCCAACTGGGTTGAAACCTCGACCATTTGGTACCCTCGACATAGGGTCTCTCTGAATCTAGCTCTTCAAGAATCTGGGTGTCAACATGCTCGATCTCATAGGTCAGCACATCACATCTAGAAGCGAGTGCCTTGACATCCGACGCGTTTGCGAAGGATCCGGTAACATGCTTATCAGAGTTTGCAAGATATTTTGCCGGAGCGCCGTCGGCATCAAGGACTCCAACCTGAATATTGAGTCGATTCGCTGCCTCCACCAACATACGCCCTAGTTGACCGCCACCGAGGACACCCACGATGTGATCGTCCATGGTTGTGGTTTGGCTGTGATTATACCAGGAGTGGTGCAACGAGGAATAGATAGGGAATTTTCAGTCGTGCTTGTGACTTTGATGGTGAACGAAAAATGACCCACTCATGAATCTGCTGGGGATCCAGCAAGTTTCTCGGAGCCCGTGAGGGTCTTCTGACTTTGCAATATCCTGGGTCGACTGAAGAGCCCAACGCCTTGATGTCTGGACATTTTGTTGTGTGAAGAGTCGGCCGTCGACCAAAAATTTATTTGGCGGCATAACTTCGGTCCACTCCACTTGCGCCCTCCGCCCTCAGCACTCTTGGGTGACTCTGGCTGCGTACTATCAGCCTGCGCGCTGCCAGTCCTTTACTCAATCCCATGCTCCTTCTTCATCCTCTCCAAGTTTGCCTGCCTCGCCACGATATCTTCCTTGGCCTCCATCTTCATTTTCTCCGGCTGATGGTACAGCACGACCAAATACCGGTTGCGGAAGTTGAAGCCGTTCAGCTTGTCGCACGCTTGTTTTGCGTCCAAGACGTCTTCATAGACCACGAAGGCCGTGCCCTTTGTAGTATTCGATGTGCCTAGTCGGATTTGCCGTATGGGTCCGAATTTGCCAAAGAGATCGAAGAGGGCAGGGGTATCGATGTCGTAGGCAAGGTTTTTGACAAAAAGGATCCGATTTGCTTCGGGTGCAAGCTTGTTGCTGCGTGACATTGCGGGAGACTAGAACAAGAAGATCGTGGCTCCTTGGAAGAGAGGGAGTTGTCGAGGAGAAGGTGAATGGGAAGTGGCGTGCCTTGTGCGTTGAAGGATGTTGGAAAGATGCAAGAGGAGAATTTACGGCAGAGTGCGCAGGTGGTAAGTCAGCGTACAAGAGCGTGTATCAATGCCCGGGGGACTTTGACCTGTCCTGCAATCGCCACACACTCGGGATGGGTTTCAACTGTAGTCAAAGGGGATCCAGAGGTATAGCAAACAGAGGAATCACAAGTATAAAGAGAAATGTGATGTTGAGAGGTGCGCGGCGCAGGGAGAAATTGCGATGCTGTAAAATTGCCTGGTAATTCTCGATACGCGCCGTATTGTCACAATCGACTCCCGTCTGTCTGCGTTCTACCTCGACCCTGCTCCGAACAACCACCTCGACCGTGACAACTCCTCGCCGCCCACCCGACGACTCTCAATTCTTTTCTCACTGCGTGCGGCCTCCTGTCGGAGGTCAATCCAGCTTGTTCACCAATGTAGCCATCCTCCTGTCGCCCTCCGTCTCACAGCTAACTCGCCTCTCGACTCGCCAACCCCGCCTCCGCAACCAGTTCAACCTCGACCACGACTGTGACCGTTCACTCCCCTCGACGGTGAGTATGCCTACCTCGACCGTTTGGCGCCGCAGCCGCGATCTGGCAGGCCCCCGGGGTGCGAGCCCTGTACGTCCTTCTGCCGACCTCATCGAGCGCCTTTCCCCTGATCCCACTTTCGAATCCGCTACCCTCGACGCCTCCTCACTACCTCTGCGGTATTCACCCGAAAGCGGCTACTCATTACGAGGACTTGGTCTCTCTGATATTGGAGCACTCGGGAACAATGAATCCACCCTACAACCAGATCACCTATACTACGATCAAGACGGCGCCGCCCACGTTGCGGGCAAGATAAAAGGTGGCGCGAGTACAAATTATGGGCGCTCTAGAGTTGGGTCGCTGGACTGGGCGACTAGAGGAGCCCATCCTACCTCCGGCTTCCTGCAAGGCAATCCACGTCTTCATGGAAAGGGACATACGCGCTCCGGCTCTACGATCGATGACCTTGCGACCGCCGCAATTGCAACGAGCCCCGTTTTGGCTAGCGCAACCATCTCTTCTCTTCCCAAGGGAAGCTCATACAATGCCACCCGCCCTTCCACCTCCTATACCCGTCGCTATAGTCACGAGGGTCCCTCAAATGGTCCACCGGCGAAACGCATCAAATCCGAGCGACTACCCAGCCTCGAGTGGTCACCGCGCGAAGAGAGACCAAAAACCAGCGGTGGCTACAATGGTACACCCGATGTGGCCCATGAAGATGCCCTTCTATTACTTGAGCTGAAGAACGAGGTCAATTTCAAAAATCATACCATTACCCCCAGGCTTGACACGATGCCTGAGTACCCGCTGTCCACGTCCCCCACCTCTCCCCAGTCCCCTTCGAAGCTACGGAACCTGCAACGGAGCCCGGCCGCACAGTTACATCAGAGCTTGAAGAGTCGGTCCAGAGAACAGCACATGTCTGAAGAGGTGTCCAATGCGAGGGATCTTTCAATGGCAGAGGATTCCGAGTCGATACACAACGAAGCGTATAATGGAAACGCTCCGGATCCTCGAACAGGAGGGACTGGAGGACCTCACGTCAGTGTTGATGCTCTACCGCCGGTATCTGAAGAACCACCTGAGCCTCCAGTTGTCGAGGCGGAGCCACCGCCCAAGAAGCAGCGTCGAATCAAGCCAGAGCAACAAGCCGAGGTTTGCGCGGCATGCCAGCGTCTACAACTGGATACAGTAGAAGAAGAACCTACCTCCACATTCTGGATCAGTTGTGACGCTTGCAAACGTTGGTTTCATGCAGAATGCGCTGGGTTCAAAACAAAGGCAGAAGCAAGGAGCGTCGACAAGTATATTTGCAAAGACTGCGAACCTATACATGGGCAAACCACATACGTGCGAAAGTCGTCCCGTCCCAGGACTGCCATTGACTATGCCGGCCTCAACCAGGGTGTGGTAAAGTCATCTGTGGAGACGTCGACACATCACTATATCCAGCCGCTCAAAGAAGGCAAGATGAACATCCTACCAGATGATTTCGCTCGAATCCGGCCAGAATTGCTTACAATGGAGTTCATGGAAAGCTTTGAGGGATTCAAACGACCCTTTGTGGTACCAGCCGACTGGAATCCTCGATTTGGTGTACGGCCTGTACCAGTCGAACGCGACGCGACTCTTCCTGCCAAGGACTCCTCAACCTTCACACTCATCGACAGCGCCGGGGCAGAAGCAGGTTCTGATACCGCGCCTCAGCTGGAGCTTGAGGAAGAGGAGGTCATTGATTGTGACCAGGACTTACTGGATATGGTGATTCCACGCGACTTGACGGTTCGAAAAGTTGCCGAACTCTATGGTCTTGAGGAGTCTGTGCCTGTGATCGATGTCAAGTCTCAAGAGACCAAGGGCTATTTCACGCTCCAACAATGGGCAGACTACTATGAGCTCGAAGGCGAAAAGCCCGTTCGAAATGTTATCAGCCTCGAAGTTTCACACAGTCCACTTGGCAGACTTATCCGGCGGCCCAAAGTAGTTCGAGACCTCGATCTGGACGACCATGTTTGGGAGGCTGATGCTGATACCCGGCTGAAAAAGAGGCCAGTATCGTTCTATTGCCTGATGTCTGTTGCCGATAGCTACACCGACTTCCATATTGATTTCGGAGGCTCTTCTGTGTACTACCACATCTTGCGAGGGACGAAGACATTCTTCTTCATACCGCCGGAAGACAAATACCTGAAGAAGTATGAAGAATGGTGTAACTCAGACTCACAAAATGAGACTTGGCTGGGAGATCTCTGTGGTGGCAACTGTACAAGAGTCGACCTTCACGAGGGAGACACGGCTTTCATTCCTGCGGGTTGGATTCACTCTGTTTGGACCCCAGAAGACAGCTTGGTGATTGGCGGCAACTATTTGACTCGTCTGGACTACGAGATGCAGCTCAAAGTTGTGGGCATTGAGAAGGCGACCAAGGTGGCACCCAAGTTCCGCTATCCGTATTTCCAGAAAGTCATGTGGTATGCTTTGATTAAATACCTCGACGAAGATCCGCTACCGGAAGAGGTGTTGACTGAGTTCCGCGATGACCCTGACTGTGTGTTCCTGCGAGCAAATCCGATTTGGCACGAAGTCGGAGAGTCTGAAAGTCCAGCAGAGCCTGGTGATCCAGCTTACAATTCCAGGTATTACCCGAAGTCCGAGGTGAACGGATGGCCAGCACTACGAGATTTTCTGTATCGGACAGCTCGAATAGATGCAGGTCTGCCAGTGCCAGATATCACCAAGAAGCAAGTTGAAGCTGTGAAGGCGTCTATACCCAAGGGACATGGCGAACCGCTCGAGTTGATCAAGACCTTCGCAGTATGGTGTGCATGGAAGATCGGTAACACCACCGCGCCAGATTGGGTTCATTCGGATGATATTTCAGAGACGGGACAGGCGGAAAAGATGAAGAAGCCCGAGACATTTCGTTTGCCTGGAGAAAGAAGTTCGTCTCGAAGAGTTGCGCAAGCGCAGGCTCAGGCTCAGGCTCAGGCGGCACAGGCACAAGTCCATGCGCAAGCACAGGCTCAAACACGTGCTCAGACGCCAGCTAAGGCGCAAACATCCCCCGCCAAAGGCGGACCCAAAGGGAACGGATTGAGAGTTGCCTGTGAACCTTGCCGGAAACGCCGCATCAAATGTCGACATAAGTCGGGTGGTGAAACGCCTCGCCGAACGCCAGAGATTCGGCCAAGGAGTTTCTCTAGTGCCGATCACCATTCCTTAGCGGGTGCTGCGGCGTTCGCCAATGGCACTTTGGGTGATGCTGTCTCTCCAGAAGCACGGATATCCGACGGTGTTGGATCGGAAGTTACGCAGTCTGACCCTCAGTCATCCTCGAAGAAAAGTCGGAGCAAAGCCTGTGACGACTGCAGGAAGAGCAAGGTAAGCGTTTCTGACATGGCAAACTTGTCTCCTACTGACAAGGCCTAGCGTCGATGTGTACACGATCAATATGGGCGTATCGACCCCGCGAAAGTAGCAGAGCCGTCGAAGCCCCGGGGATCCACGAATGCAAAACGCGCCGCACACGCCAATGAGGAGACTAAACAAACAGAACCGGAGATTGACAACCTGGAAGACTTGATTGACCCTGCGCTGACGAACGGCGACGCCTCTCAGTTGACCAATGATGTTGATGAAGAAGCATTTCAAATTCAGGGACCTTTGAACAATGGGAGCCCTGCTGACGATGACACACACGTCGACGGAGATGTTCTCATGACGAATGGAGTCGGACAAACAACAGGATCTACGGATCCCGCCTTGGAGAGTCTGGAGGAAGAAGCAGCACTCATTAAAAGTGAGCATGACCCAAATGTAGGACCGGCCGATACGAGCTCTTTGAAACAAAACAACAATCTTTCCACCCCGAATACGAGTCAAAATGGTGCACCTGTGAACGGTGATTTTTCTGGCCCTCACGCTTGGACGCCTGGATCGAGACAGTCTTCTCGACAACCCAAGCATGTGGAAAGATACACGCCCGAAGATAAAAGATCGCCCAGCAAACCGTATCCAAAGACGCAAAGGAACGATCGACGCGCATCGAGTGCTGCGAGCGCACACACGATGGTGACGAGTATCAAGAGCGAGCGGTCATCAAGCAACACTTCGGGGACCACACACCAAATGGCGGGCATCATGACCAGCAGACGTAGTGCGTCCCTGGAAGCTTCTGCTCGACCTGTGAGCAGAGGAAGCACAGGCGGAGAAAGCGATGTGAATGCAGACGAAAGGTTTGCCAGAGAACTTCAGGCAGCGGAGAATGGCCTAAGGCGTCGGACGAGTATGAGGGCTTAGAGAGGCCTCAGATGAACCACCTTGGAGACAGCGGCTTATGATGACATGACAAAGAAAGGC
This sequence comes from Fonsecaea multimorphosa CBS 102226, assembly GCF_000836435.1. Classification (NCBI taxonomy): domain Eukaryota; kingdom Fungi; phylum Ascomycota; class Eurotiomycetes; order Chaetothyriales; family Herpotrichiellaceae; genus Fonsecaea; species Fonsecaea multimorphosa. The sequence goes on from NW_015971644.1 coordinate 401,752, forward strand.
GGCGTTAACATGTGACAGAGCTTGGAATCAAATGGGGGTGGGTGCAGAACCCCAATGTGCGATGCTTCAAGACGACAAAGGAGCGAGATTTGGTGGGCTTGGGGAATTCTTCATGTGTGATTTTCGTTCAATAAAATACCCTCAGAGCGCTATGGATAGCTGAGGGCATTATCGTTAGCTTCCAATGTATATTCTTCCCGGTGCTTGGACCTTGTCTGTATATCTTGCTGGTACGGAGTGTGTTGCTGTCAGCCTCGCGGTGTATCAAACTACCCAGCGAGCAGCTACCCAGCCTTACACGTGACAAGGAGTCGGCGTTGGACTGAGAATGGCTGAATGGCTGAATGACTGGATGGCTGGCGATGCGCGACAAAGTGTGGGGTAATACAGAGCCGACATAACATCATTGCTCAATCGCTCACCGAGGGACGATCCCAACATTCCACCTTCATCCATCCAGGGTTCCTAGTGTCTTCTCTCTCTCGTCCTCACATACCGTCAACTAGTTACTCTTCTTCAACGCTATGGTGCAGACGAGTTTTACATGGTGACCATGGCGAACTTTGTGTACAATAGCCAACTCGTATGTCCGCTGGTCACTTCCCCTGCCCAGGCTTCCTCGCTCCCCCTTTTCTCTCTATATGGAGCAAAAGGCTAACCCATGTAATTTCTACTGCAGGACGCCTTTGAACTCTTCCATCTGATCCAAGAAGAAGATGCTGTTCGCTCGTCTGCACGACCACCGAGATCACATGCCCTGGAAGCCCTGGGCCACGCCCTCTCGGGCTCCTTTGGCGCCGCCATCTCCAATGCAGCGCTCTACCCAGTTGACCTCATAATAACGCGGCTCCAGATACAGCGCCAACTCCGCAAAGACCAGTCGCGTCCTGCTCAGGAGGAGTACAAAGGATTCTTCGATGGCCTCCAGAAAATTTACCATAACGAGGGCGGGATCGCAGGATTATACACAGGCCTGCTGCAAGACACGGGCAAGACAATTGCGGATTCATTTTTGTTCTTCTTGTTATATTCGTTCTTGAGAGATCGGCGGATCGCCAAGCATACGAAGTTGAATGGCGGCAAGAAAGTCAGTCTGCCTGCGTTGGAAGAGTTGGCTGTTGGATTCATTGCAGGGAGTTTCACCAAGTTGGCAACAACCCCGATTTCGAACATAGTTACCAGGAAACAAGCTGCGGCGCTGCTGATGGCGTCGGAAGGAGAGGGACAAGAGTCCGCTACGACGACACAGACGCGGACGCCCACAGCCCGACAGATCGCCAAAGACATCCTCTCGGAGAAGGGTCCTTTGGGATTCTGGTCCGGCTATTCTGCGAGTTTGGTCCTCACACTCAATCCGACCATTACTTTCTTTCTGTTCGAAACACTCAAAAAGATTCTCCTCCGCAGAGACAAAAGACACAATCCACCGCCGAGCCTCACATTCCTGCTGTCCGCGATTAGCAAAGCTTGTGCCTCTTCCATCACGTACCCTTTCAGCCTTGCGAAGTCGCGCTTGCAGGCCGGCGGCGCTTCCTCGCAGAAAGAGGATCAGGACGAAAAAGAGACTATCAGCAAAGACTTCAAGCGGGAAGAGACTAGAAAAGCGGCACGAGCAACAATCTTCAGCACTGTCCTCACCATTGCGCAGACCGAGGGTATCAGCGCCCTGTATGAAGGCTTGCATGTTGAGGTATTGAGGGCGTTCTTCTCCCATGGGATCACTATGCTTGTGAAGCAAATCATCCAACGCTTCCTCGTCAAAGCCTACTACCTCGTGTCCATCATTCTCGGACGCTACAAAAAGCGTCGCGAAGCAAGTGCGAAACGCCTTGCAGAAAAAGCAAAAGCCAGTGTCGAATACTACAATCTTGCAATGGCGCGGGCGTCGGAGAAGATTGAGGAGGCGGCCGAAAAAGTGAAGGAAAGTGTGGGAAAGAAAGCAAATGAGACGGCCGAATTTGTGGGAGAGTATGTGGAAGAGGATGACGAGCTAGGGGAGAAGTGGAAGGAGCTGTATGGGACGGTGGGACTGGCCAGATGGTTCGACAAGGTGAGTGATGAGAGGTGAGATGTCGTCTTGCTGGATCATTGCAGAAGGACTCATGGGTGGGTGGATGCGTGTAGGAAGGGCACTTCGGAGCGATATGGAACGGCAGACAACTGGAGGATGGACGGCGCATATTGAGCGGTGGGATTGGAACATGACCGCAGTTTTGGCAGAGGCTGTACCATGGCTGAAAACATTTCTTTTCTTGTTTAGCGATACTTGACTTTTTGCCCTCCTCTTTTCTCCATTTTTGTCTGTCTCTTACTTTGTGCCATGTCATCGCCCTCTGCGCCTCCTCCGGCAAGTCCTCCCATCATCCCCTTCACACCCCTCGCAGCTCCAACAAGGCAATATACAGCATATGCAGGAACGATCAAATAGAGCCACCAGCCGCGATTTCCAAAGATCAGAACTACGACGAGATTAATCCAGGTCCAGTACAGAATGTCCCACATGAACTCGGTCAGGCCTTTCGCATCTAGGTCCTCGCCTGCCTTCTTCAAGTCGCCGTTCGGATGATATGTCGGACGGGCGAGGATGTCTAGATATAGCTCGAGGAGTAAGGCCGGAGCGCTTAGAAGGAGGTAAAGCCATAAGGACAAAGAGCGGCGAAGCGTAAATTTCAGGAAGAGGAACAGGATATGGATTGAGAGGGTCACGAGGTGCGTTTGTCGGAGGCGGGCAGTGTTGCGGGTGGCGAGAGATTTGGCAGCTTTCTATTCAGAAGGCACAGTCAGTGAGATCAAATCATTGACGAGGGACTCCCACTCACCTGGGCCATGGCTGATGAGGTAAATGAGGTATATGAGGCAGGTAGGTGGCAGGTGGTTGGGAGAATGTGCGCGGCTGCAAGGATGTGCTCAATACCGAGTATGTATGGGAAGTGACTGGAGGGCGCAGCGTATAGATTCTCTACTGGCCTGCAGTAGGTCTCACTCGGCAGTACCGAGTAGAGTCAAGGAAACACGAAAGGTGGACAGTTGGTACCTCGTAGAGATGAAGAAATTGTGAAAGTTCCCCGCCGCAGCCACGATGGAGGATGGACGTGGAGTGCAGTGGGTTCCAGCCACAGTTTTGCCGGGCCTACTAGTACCTAGGAAGTGGCAGTGGGTGGCAGTCAGTGGCAGTCAGTGGCCCGGCCCTCGAGAGCATTTGCCATTCACCTGCATCTGCGCTGCATCTGCACTGCAAACAGAACCACAACACCGTGACCAGCATCTCTCACAAGTAACCGCCCGCATTCTAATTCTATTGATACTCACCCACACCAGACATCTTCACTTCACCCTCCTTATACCTGTTTCTGCTGGCATCCAGCACCTTTACCTGCTACTCACTGCCTTCCATGCATTAATAATTGACCACACGCTCTGCACCTACACGGTGGGTGGCGCATTTGTTTTGGGTCACACACCAGCCTCTGGGGGGTCTTGAATCCATGACCTCTCAACCGCGTTCCCTTACAAGCCCCCAGACGTAATTCATCCCCCGACAATATTCTCCAGCTTGTCTCGGTTCGATCGAGTCATCGCCCGGTCTCATCATGGCACCTGCACAACCTCATATTGCCGCTCAGCTCCGCCAACTAATCTACTACCACCTCGACAACAACCTGCTCAGAAACGCCCTCTTTCTCGCTTCCCGCCTCGTCGCCTACGAACCTCGCTCCCCCGAAGCTGCCTACTTGCTCGCATACTGCCAATTTCAATCAGGGTTCCTGAAAGCCGCATGGGACACTTCACGCGCCGCAGCTGTAAAAGGTACCCATTTAGGATGCAGCTACGTTTTCGCCCAGTCGTCCCTCGAACTCGGTCGAATTGTCGAAGGTCTCACTGCGTTGGAAAAGTGCAAAAACCTCTGGCAAAACAGAAACACATGGGGTCAACACAATGAGCTGAGACGCCAGCATCTCCCTGATGCCGCGGCCGTCTTATGCCTCAAAGGGAAGCTCTGGAAGGCAAATAAGAATCTGAACCAGGCTGTCGAGTGTTGGGCCGCCGCTTTGAAACTGAATCCATTCATGTGGGATGCGTTTACGGGGTTATGCGACACTGGAGCGAAAATTAGTGTGCCCAACATTTACAAGTTGAACAATGAGATGGTGGCAGCGACGCATTCTGCGCAACAGCAGAGCGCAAGGATTGAAAACGCACCGACCGAGAAGGGGTCGGGTGCGGTTTCGCAAGCACCATCAGATCCTTTTGTCTCGACGCAAAAGTCAAGCACGCAGCACCCGCCCGGGCACCCTGTACTATGGGAAAAGCTCAATGGCAGCAAAATGAGCGTTAATACGGTCAGCACGATCTTGGACGAGGAAGGTCTCGCCACTCCGTCAACAGAGGCCGAAGGGGAAGAAGGTGTCCTTCACGGCGCTCCACTCAACAACCAAAATCACGAACCGCCGCCGGCACCAATCAGAAAAGCAAAGGGCTTGACGGAAACACATGCAGATCCTCCACCTAGGTGGAAGCCAGGATCGACCAGGATGAGAGCAAAAGCAAAAGGTGCATCGGATGATTCTACCACTGTCTTACAAGATCCTCCTCCGCAGCCACTACCGGCAGCACCTTCTAAGAGAACGGTTTCGGGCCAGCTTGCTCCAACATCGTCTCATGCTGCGTCTTCAAGTATTGCCGAAGGAACGAGAAGAAGTAACCGGTTGCTCAACACAACAAGACCACCTAGTGCGAGTAGCACAGCCGGGAGCAAGATTTCGTCCCTGGCAAACACGCTCGGTTTACGAGAAGGACGAGATATCAAGAAAGCGAAGGCCCCAGTGCCGAAGGGCAGGACAGCAAATGCATCCACCGTCGGAAGAGTCGTGAGTGGCAATAGAACGAGGACCGGGTCGGCAGATCAAATGGACCTGGACGCCAAAGAACAGAAAAATGCTGCCAATGCAATCGCTCCTCCTCCAGTACCACCTATCCCAAACAACAAATCACGAGCACCCTCGACTGCGGATAGGGAACTAGAAGCGCTCCAAACTCTCTTGGATCTTTGTGGGCGAATTGCTTCTGCGCAGCTCTGCCTTGCCAACTATGACTGTCAAACCGCCATTCAGATATACAATGCTCTTCCTTCGTCACAACGTGAAACGCCTTTTGTCTTAAGTCAAATTGCCAAAGCCTACTACGAACAGGCTTCTTACATCGAGGCTGAGAAATTCTTCATTCGCGTACATCAGCTTGCGCCCACTCGCCTCGAGGATATGGAAGTCTACTCGACAGTCCTCTGGCACTTGAAATCAGAGATTGAACTTGCCTACCTGGCGCACGAGCTTATCGAAATTGACCGATTATCACCTCAAGCATGGTGCGCGATCGGAAACTCCTTCTCTCTCCAACGTGAACATGAGCAAGCATTGAAATGCTTCAAGCGCTCCACCCAACTCGACTCACAATTCGCGTACGGGTTCACGCTCCAGGGGCATGAGTACATCGCCAATGAGGAATTCGAGAAAGCACTTGAAGCCTACCGAGCAGCGATTGCCGCAGATGGCAGACATTACAACGCATGGTACGGTTTAGGAAAAGTTTACGAGAAACTGGGCAAGTGGAATATTGCGGAGCAGCATTACCGAACGGCAGCAAAGATTAATCCCACCAACGCAGTGTTGATATGTTGTATCGGCCTCGTCCTTGAAAAACAAGAACATCCAGAAGACGCACTCCTTATGTACACTCGTGCATGCAGCCTCGCGCCTCAATCGGCCTTGAGCCGGTTCAAGAAAGCAAGGTGCCTGATGAGCTTAGGGCGTCCGAGGGAAGCGCTAGCGGAATTGATGATATTGAGGGATGTGGTGCCGGATGAGGCGAATGTGTGGTTTCTCATGGGACGCCTGTACAAGACCTTGAAAGATAAAGGCAATGCTGTGAAAGCCTTCACCATGGCGTTGAACTTGGATCCAAAGGTGTGTCTTTACCAGTTGCTCATGGCTCAAGTGTTGACTAACATGGAATTCAGGCTGCTCAGTTCATCAAAGACGCAATGGAGAGTCTCAACGATGATGAAGACGAATATGATGACGATGTGGATGAAGACATGGAGTGATGATGATCCGGGTACATCTTTCCGTCCCCAGCGAGCTCCACCTGCTTTACGAAGGACGATGAGATGACAGCCTGAAGCAAGGTTCTCTCTGGCTCAGCGGACCCTGCTCGTCGTCAGACTCGCAATGATGTTCTATGGATTTTCAACAGATGTTCCGATCATCATTCAGAGAAACACCTCCCATGTTGCTTCAGTGAGCGCCACCTACATTTGTGTATACCATCTTAATATCTACCGGACGGTCCCCGAATGGATGCATTCAATGGACCAGAAGGGTTTGGATTAAAGATGCCACGACACGTTTGTTGACACGAAAGCAAAGAAAAGGAATGGGCAGGACGCCTTTGTCGGCAGTGAAAAGCGACCCAGCTCTCAGACCGCAGCATTTCCTCTTAGAGAGCATGCGGAGCCTGTTGACCTCTACAGAGAGAGTACTTTTCAGAGCCGGTTCTGAGATTCTTCTTTTGCTTTCGGACGTTCTGGTAGGGGGTTTTTGGTTCACCGAGCAAAGGACGCCCGTCGACGCCTTGTCTGACTTTGTTTCATGGACTGGGAGGCGTGTGTTTGGCTTGCACTTGTGCTCTCTGAACGGGCCGGGCTGAGCAATGTGCATTCCAATGGTTTGAGCGCATTCTTTGGAGTTATGGTTTACGGATATTGATTGCGAGGGATTGGAAGCTCGAGCGTCTTGCTGCATTTTACGGGAGTGAACAATGAAAATGGAGCCCCGGTTGGCCGGCATGGGCATGGCATGCCATGGGTTTGGTTTGGTTTGATATGGTATGGCGGACGACGCATGGATTAGCATAGCGACACACGATATTCACAGTTCCAGTCACAGTTGGCCGTCGGGTCGGAGACACAGATATGGACACCGACACGGACACCAGACGCCAACGCGTAACAGCTCGCAAAGCTCTGCGAGGGGTCTCTGGATGTTATGTACCTACCTACATGGCCCTCTTGTGTACCTTGGGGGCAACCTACAGACCTAAGAGTCCTAGAAACCCTATGTTACTTGATCGAAATCAATCATTAATCATTCTTGATATTAAATAAATGATCAGTCATCAGTCCCAAAAATGGACGGACCATCGACTAATACTCTCGCCATAGTAATATATTACCCCAATACACAAAACAGCAAACGCCTCACATTTGTTCCTAAATACCTAGGGACCTACGAAGCAGGTATGCTAGGTATGGTAGGTGGCAAAGTGGTGAGGCAATGAAGGGGGGCAAGGAAATACCTAGGTATACACGGCAAATGGGAATTTCATGTGAGATACCGTTGGGTACCTACCTAGGTACCTATAGGTACCTATATGTAGGTAGGTAGGTAGGAAACCGGGGTGATTGTGTTTGGTATGATATGATGTATATTCGATCCAGAGACGAAAGATCGGATTGCGCGATGGACAGGGCGGGGAAAAGGTGGTATCATTTCAATACAACAATTGGGGCAAGTATCAAACGCCGAAAAAAAAGACATGCCAGCCATCCATCCATCCACACATCCATACCGACTCCCAAAGAGAGCCACGCAAAGAGAGATCATTACCAGCCTCAATTTACTCGGTAGACGCACGCCTCTCTCCGGCTCCAGCGTAGCCCAACGGCCTCATCATTAGCCTCGAGCGCTCTTCAACACTTGGTCGGATTCGAGTTTTGGGGGGTTTTGGCTTTGTGCCAAAATAGATGGATAGATACCTTTTTGGTCTGGGGTCGAAGGAGGAAACACCATCCTCGTCGTTCTTAACATCGCTTTCATCATGTCGTGTTTCGTCCGTTCCCTCTCCTGCGCTTGTGCCTTGTCCCTGAAACTTGCTCCTATCTCCCTTCGACTTGCTGATTTACTCACAACTCGTCCTTGACGTACTTTGTCGCGCTGCTCGCCGACTCACTCACTGCGCTGGCTATGCTCTCCACGCTTTCACTCACGGCACTCGCCACGCCCGTCGCCCCTTCACCGACTCCACTTGCCATGGCGGCAATCCTGCTATTGGCACTGGCCACAGCTTCGAGGATCTGTGAGTTGATGCTTTCCGTGTAACTCTGTTCGGGTCCATAGATCGCTGTCGAGACCTTGGCGGTAAGGCTCTCGACAGTATCGCTTATTGCAGAAGCCGCCGCCGCGGCGTTCTCGGACACAATGGATGATGCAGACGCGTATGTGTCAGCCGCAGCGCTGGTCAAAGACTCAGCTGTACCTGTGGGCGTTCCGTAGATGGCGACGCTCACAGCATCCTGGGCGCTCTTTGCCAAGTCTGCAAATGAGGACGACGCGGCCTCCACGTAGCCAACGGGAGTGCCATAGATAGCTTCACTCACTGCCGCGCTCGCGGAGGAGTAACTGTCGGCAACAGCAGAAGTTGCCTGCTCGATGGTTCCCTTTGGTGTGCCGTAAATCTGTGCACTGGCTGCGTCGACAGCGGCATTCAGTTGTCCTGTCACTGAATCCAAAATGGAGGAGACCTCGGGGGGAGGGGTGAAATAGGATGCGGCAACGGACGAGGCAGAAGAGGCCATGGATGACGCGGAGTCGTACGCTTCGCTCGCCAAGCTGGAAGCCGAGCTGTAGCCCGTATAGTAGGCGGAGCTGAGGCGACTCATGACTGACTCAGTGAAGTCGGGCTCCTTGCCAACTATGAGCTCTGAGACATAGGATTGGATGACGACATATTGATCGTTCGCAAAGTCCGTCACCTGAGCGGAATATTCTCCAGCTTGGGTAGCAAAATCTTCGTAGAAAGGCTTCGGCGTGCTGTAAATTTGTTCGCTGGCCTTGGCGATGAGAGCTTGCCAGTTTTCAGATGCCACGCTGGAAATTGATTCAACAGAACCCGTTGGAGCACCGTAGACGGCTGTGCTTGCCGAGTAGCTAGCCGCAGAGAGAGATGAAGACGCGGCAGCGATGGCAGCATCATATTGCGAAGAGATAGAATTTAGTATACTCTGCGCCGGGGATGTCTTCTTTTTGCCCACGGCCGAGGAGGCCGAGTCTAGCAACGCGGACATTTGAGAGGCAGCGGCTGAGGATGCCGCACCGTATTGAGATGATGCCGCATCCAAAGCACTTTGGTAGTATGGAGCAGGAGTGCCGTAGATGGCGGTGCTCGCCGCATAGCCGGCTGCGGAAAGGGATGAAGAAGCAGCAGAAATGGCTGCCTCATATTGTGACGAGATGGAATCAAGAACGCTTTGTGCGGGAGAGGTCTCTTTCTTGCCAAGCGCAGAGGAGGCCGACTCGAGCATTTCTGACATTTGGGAAGCAGCTGCCGAGGAAGCAATCTCATACTGTGACGATGCTGCTTCGAGAGCGGTCTGATAGTATGGCGCAGGAGTGCCGTAGACAGCAGTGCTCGCAGCATAGGATGCCGAAGACAGCGAAGACGAGGCGGCGTCAATAGCACTGGAATAAGCTGCCACGGCTTCATCCCATAGGCTCTGAACAGTTGTGCCCGAGGATGAGCTGAACGAGTCCAGGTTGGAAGCGGCTGCCGAAGAGGCTGCCGAATATTGAGAAGCGGCCGCGTCAAGGAGGCTTTGGTATGCAGGCACCGGCGTTCCATAAATTCCAACCGATACGGCGCTTGACATGCTGCTCAATGCAGGAGTTGGTGTCCCATAGATCGCACTCGAAGCCGCTGCTACAAAGTCATCATACTGCTCGTGCGCCATTCCAACCGCAGCATAATAGTTCTTCCTTGCCTCTTGGAGATATCTTGCGTGAGCAGGTGTAGGAGTGGCCCCAACAGCAACCTTCGCCTTCGAGTATTGAGCCGAAGCTGCAGCCAGAGAGTCTTGCAAAATTGACGATGCCATCGACGACACAGATTCGAGAGGATTGGTCTGGGGAAGCGCACTCGAGGTTAAACTTCGAGCAGATTCAAGTCTATCGCTCGCGGCAGCCACAGCACCAGAATAGGCCGACTCAATTGAAGAGAACATTTGCTCATGAACAGGTTTCGGAGTGCCAGATATTTGCTGGGAAGCAATCGACTTTGCGGCGTTGTAATTGTCCTCCGCCCTGCTAACAGCCTCGCTGTAGAGGGAGCTGGCTTGTTGAAGCAATGACTCGGTGACTGGGGTCGGTGTCCCGAAGATGATTGAGCTCGCAGCCGCCACAGCTTGCTCGTACTTTTCAGATGCGGCGCTTGCGACGCTTTCAGCCGTGCCAGTAGGCGTGCCATACAAGACATTGGAAGCTGCAGATAGAGCGCTGGAATACTGCTCACTCGCGACAGATGTGAGGCTTTCCACTGTGCCTTGGGATGTTCCGAACATGGCTTCAGATACCGCGCGAGTAACCTCTGCATAGCGATCGCCAGCTTGGTTGATCACGCTCTGGACATTTTCAGAGAATGTCGACTCCTCGTTGTTGTCAAACATATCGTCCAGGATAGGTATGGAACCCTTCACCTCTGCAGCCATAGCACCTCCAAAGATTTTCGACACTCTAGTGGTTGCTGAATCTGCAGCGGACGAAACTGAGCTGGCAATATCCTCAGCGGCAGTGCTTGCTGAGGAGAGCTCATCTGTTGATGGTGAAGCAATGGATTCGACCCACGATGATGCCGAGCTCGCCGACTCGCTCACACCTTCCGGGAAGCCTGAACCAGTCTCCGCGGCGTCAGAAAGGATGGACTCGGCAGTCCCAGGGGTGCTTCCAATGACAGCCGAAGATGCAGACCCGTACGCTTCTCCAGCCGTGGCGCTGATATCAGACTCGAGTGATTCAACAGGCACCGCTATAGAAGATTCCAAAAGTGATGAGACTGAAGAAAATGCATAACCTGCAGCCTCCTCGGCTTTGGACGTCGCGGACTCCACTGTGCCAGTACTGGTGCCCACCGCCGCAGATGATGCGGACGACACCGCTTCGGTAGCAGCGTCGCTGCCCTGCGCCAGGAGGGAGCTGGCGGATTCCACAGCTGCTGAGGGTGCGCCTTGAAGCTCAGCGACTAGGCTGGAAGCAGCTGAAACGACTTCTGCCGGCAAACTTCGAGTTTCGAAATCATCCGAGGAATCGCGGGCTTTCAACTTCCACTGAGCAACACTCTTGAGCCTAACTAGTTCTTTCGCTGCATCTTCGGTGATTGCCATGCTTTCTTCCAGGATTTGTCGAGCCGTGGCAATTGCTTCTTCCGCCTCTGGACTCTTCATGGCAACGTCTTGGACCTCGATTTTCCATTCATCGAGCGTCTTTCGGACCTCGTGAAACTTCTCCCAGTGTTTGTAGGTGACCCCTTCCATCCAAGCCCAGCGCATTCCGACTTCTTGGAGCCCGATGTCTTTTATCCCGTCCAAGACTTCTAGAGTAGACGCGGAGGCAGCCTCGAGTCTTTGTATCAACCCTTGTTCAAAGTTCTTGGCCCAGTTGCGGACATTCTGGGCACGTTGCTTGATCTCTGCGCCTGAAGATCTGATAGATCCGAGAATGTCTTCTGCTGCCTTTTTAACTGTCTCTGCACTTGCATCGTCAGGAATGGAAGCAACGGTGGACTTTATCTTCGTTTTGACATTCTCCAACTCATTTTCCGCGGTCTTCTCCAAAGCCCTGGCCAGACCTCGACCAACTCCGTCAATGTCGCTCTTGACAAGACTGTTGACGATGGAGGTGACTCGTTCTCGAAGGTCATCGCTACCCTTGTCAGCGGCAACAGCAAATTTCTTTTGCCAGCTCTGAAGATCTTCAGTAATTTGTTCTTCCGTGGCATGTTCAATGGGCCGTTTGGCACGTTCTTGAACAGTCGGTTGAGCTTCGTGGGTCTTGGTCGTAGAGGAGGATTCTGCTTCGTCTTCCGATTCAAACATAGCATACACATCATCCATTATGCCGGTGGTTGCACCGGGAGTGGAAGAGGCAGTGAAGGTCGACTGGGTGCTATCCACCTCGTCCATGGCGGCCTTCAACTGGCGGCTCTCCCGATACTTGGCAATCCTCTCATTGATCATGACGAGCTGAGGCCTGACATTGTCGATGTAAAGACCCTTCACAAAGGGCAAGAAAGTGCCATCCATGAATATGACCAGATCCGCCCAAGCATGTCGCAGAAGAGGATACGCGGTGTTCAACACGAAGTCTTGACAGATATCGTATGCTTTATGGAGATGCGGCCGGGAGTATTCCATTGCTGGAAGAAGATGTTGTTGGTACACTTTGTAGGCCTGATCTCGCGCTGGGGTGTAGTAAGGATCAGCAAATGCGACAGCTTGGTCAACATGAGGGCCTATATTCTTCTCGTAGAATCTGACGGCATTTCCTCGCGCCAGGTTGATCTGAGGCATTACGGTCTTGTCCCATTGCGCTTGAGAGTACGCCTTCGCAGTGTCGATCTGGGGAGCGGCATATTTCTTATAGTTGACCACGGCAATTTTGGACGCAGGCCGCACCACTCGGCTATTCACCAGGTGTGCGTATGGCTCGGCTTTGGCAACGTAAGGAGCTGCATATCCATCGTAATATGGTTGCAGATGAGGATGAATGTATTCCTTCGCGGAAAGGTACGGTCCACATATTCGCGGAGAGGTGTCGGTGAGGGCAGTCCGGGAAGAGGGACAGCTGAACAGGACTGTGAGGAGGCAGTACCATATGGCCAGCCTACATAGGCGTTAGAGATATCTTGGACAACTTAGTTGAGACACATACCTCGCCGAGGAGCTCAATAGCCAGGAGGTCCAGCTCCTGCGATAGCGTTGGTGAGCAGGTCGACGTGCAGGCGGTCCTACAGCGTGCCCATTGGCGTGCCCATTGGGTCTGTCCTTGACACTCTCTATAGGTCTTCCATTCTCAACTACTGCCATCGCAGCTGATGTACCTTCGAGGATTACTCCTCGCTCCCACCAAAGGTGCGGATTGTGCTGCCAACTTTTTCCCGAGCACAGATGATTCGGCCGATGTTGGGTGAAGAAGTGTATCACCCAAATGCCGATGTTCAAAAAGAACAGTGCAGCAGGAAACGGAGAAGCTGACAGGAGATACAGAGAGGGAGGAAGATTCCACAGCGAATCTGGTGGTGTGAGGTGATGGCCGAGGAAGAGCAGTAGATGGGATGAGCAGGTAAGTGGTAGCTAAATTGCCGTCTTTCGAAAAATTGTGGAGGACGTCTGGAGTGAGGAGACCGTGAGGCTTGCACGGGGTTCCAGCGTGTCAAGCTTGCGAGGCACAAGCAGTTGCAGCCACTGCGTCACCCGGCACCAAAATGGCATAAAACCTGCGACGCGGACCGTAGCAGCTCGGTGGCCTGTCGGTGGCAGCCAGTCACCGCCAGGAAGACGCGAAGTAGGGGTGGCCGACCCTAAGAACCGAGGGACCAAGCAGGAGGAGTTCGTGATAAGCCAGAGATTAAGCTGTCAGATCGACAGTTGTATCTTCGATGAGAATGGATTCTTGGTGAATATCTGTCCCAGATCAGAGGCGACAATGATGTCAACTCTGCACATGCTCAATTCAATGACAACCAACGGGACGGGAAGAAGGTGTGGCTCTCACTGGTGGAGGGATGCGCATGTCATACAGGCGTGGGACGGTGGATGGTGGATTGTGGGCAATGTGGCTTTGCCTACGGACTCCATCGCGCGACACAGCATGCCCTGTAGCCCACCGTAGTGTGTCTATAGAGCTACGTTCGCCACCGTACTGCACCCCCTGCTCGCTGCGCACCTGAGAATCTAATAGTAATGGATGTATTGTTGCTGTGAATGTTTTTGGGGTCTATCCTACACGGGAATAACAAAGAGAGATCCTCCCCTTGACCATAAGGCGCGTCTTCGATAACGCATGCGTGGACCTCCTATTTCTATATCGAATCATGAGTCATATCCCCCGAGCCACGTTCTTGTCATGCAAGACCTGGAAAGCCCTGCCGTTCTCCCCAAGCGTGCTCCTTGCCCTGCCCTTTCGACACACCCTCCCTTCTGCCTCTCGGCTTCGGTTCCTGGAAATTATGTAGCCTCTCGCCAATCAAGTACACCTCGTCCCTAATCTTTACCCTCCAATTCTCCAGTTTCCTCCTTGTGTACAAGAAGCCTACATAGTTGACCATCATGGACAAGAAAAGCGGATATGCGAAACGATACATCCGAATCTGCTTTCCGATGTCGGAAATCTGGAAGATGCTGATGATCGCTCTCATGCAGGCGAGAGGTACGACAAGGAGCGTGATAGAGATGATCACAGCCGGGAGAACGAAAGCTCGGGAGGCAAGAGCGACGTCAGCATGGAAAATGCCGTTGCGCACAATCCCGCGAAGAGCCCTGGCAGGGCGCACCGTAGGTGGGAGGACGTGGCCTAGGATGCGGAAGATCAGGCGTAGGAAAACAAGACCAATCGTCCAGGACTGGAGTATGAAGATTGTAGCAGGCGGGAAAGTCTTGTTGGGTGCCGTCCCTGCCGAGGGAGTGGTGGTTGAAGATGAGGAGGGTGAGGAGTCTCCGGTGAGCTTTTGGTGATTGAGGACTTCGAGGAGGTCGAAGATTGGAATATGGATGTACAGCTCCACGATCAGAGACAGAACAAAGGGGAGAATGATGGTGGTGAAAAGCCCAAGGTATGTGAGGCCAAGGAAATGCAGCGCGGAGGTGAGGAACTGCTTTCCCGACCATCTGAATTTCTGTCGTAGGTAGTCTCGAGCCGGCCGGGCGTAGGCGATGGCATATCCCATCGCGGCGAAAATGTGGATGCCAATTGTGAAAGCATACAGATCGTTTGGCGGTTGGCTCGTTTGCGAGAGGAGTCGAGTCAATTTGCGACCGACTATCAAGGGTCCCACAGTGAACGCGACACCAGTCAAGGCCGCGAAGAGCCACAACAGGACCACGAACGCAGTAATCCGAGCTTGGAAGTTCGGAGGAAGGTAGACCTTGGTGAATTGAGGGTTTTTACTGCCATGTGGGGCGAAGAATAACTCGGGTGAGCCATCTACCCTCACGTTGTCTTCTGTTACTTCGAGAAAGACCCTGCGGCCTTTCGCGATGCGCACAGAGTCGGATGCAGGCGCTCGAACATAGCGCCCGTCACGTTTCGGTTCTGCGGCATTGTCTTTGGCGAACAAGCTCCACGGAAACCCGTTTGGATGACTGAACGTTTCTTCTTTGCGCTCTTCCCCGAAGAGAAAGTTGGTCAATCTCAAGAACCTGGCACATCCTCGAAACCACCATTGATACATTGCGGAAATCTTTTTCGATGGCTCGGCCCTGCGCAATGCGAACGGAAGGAGAAAGTTGTAAAAGATAATGTCGACTGGAAACGACAACCTGGGCTCCGGAGTCGACCATTGGATCGGTAGAACGCCGCCAAACCAGTCTATCGACCATACCACGCCCCCCAGGCAAACAATGACCAAGCCACCATAGACCAACGCCGAGAACGCAATTTTGCCCAGTTGTGCCGGTACAGGTCGTTCAAGAACATCGCGCACTGGATGAAACGTCGGATCGTCAGGATCTCGAATAAAATACAGGACGCCTTTTCGCATGATTTTTCGACATATTGATACAAAAAGGGCGAAGTGAAACATGTAACAGGTGCCGATGAACCAATGTATAAAAATTCCGGTCAAAGGAGTTCGCATGAGGAAAGCAATGCGGCTAGCAACGGTGGCGTTGGCAAACAGGGGAAGAAGCGCCATGTCCAGGAGCAGTCCACAGTACAAGGGAAAGACCAGCATTTCAATTCCAATGATGACGATGACTTTCATCACACCACCAGCTTGGCGAAGGGAATCTGCAAAATAGCCTTCGACCCTTTCGCCGTCCCTCAAGCCGAGGACGAGATGAGCAATCTCAAGGAACACGATTCCAGCAATGGCGAAGAAAGCGTATCCGAGCAGAATCGTAAGGATCCGGTCTTCTGTGCCCCACTGAATCAAGGAAGGATCCATACCATCTCCATTGCTAGATGGCGAGGCACCAAGGTCCGTAAATACGGAACGCAGGAGGTTGGTCGCATATCCACCGAGCTGAGGGATATTCCCAAACAATTGAGGAACCGACCTCAGCGTGTACCAGAAGGAAGTCAACAGGGCGCTAGAGCTCTCGCGGTCCATTGTCAACATCGCTTGGCCCTGGATTAGGGCCGAGGCGATCCACTGGACCGCTGTATGTAGGGAAGCTTTGAAAGAGAGGAGTGCTCGATGTGACTGCATCGAAAATGTTGGTAAATCCGGCCTGAGGCTGAGGACGGCGGCCGAGAGTGTCTTTTCCAAGCGGATACCACTCTTTTGGCTCAGGTCGAGGCTAAAGCCTTCCAACATGCCAGTGTCGAGAATGCCTCCAAAACGAGGTATAACTGGAGACACAATAGCTTTCATGATCTTTACAGGCTGGTTGAGGAGGAAACCCGCAAGTCCTGCCACGAAGAAAATGATATCGACCACAATATCCGCAGTCCGTGACAGTACAAATAGCGGAGCCTTGGCCAACATGCTGGTAGGGCTTGAGAGGAATAACAGTGCAATCTTTCCCCATATGTAGGGACACCAGACACTGGCCGACAAGGTCACCGTGATGAGGAAAAGCGAGAAGATGACATTCTGGACCATGCCGAAAATAGGTCCTTCCATACCAAGAAGTTCCAGGATGCCATCAAGATCTTCCGCATCGTCCGGGTTAGGTTCGTTGAGGTCGACTCCAAACAGCATGTTGGGCTCTCTGGCTTCTGCAGGTGCAGCGGCTGGTGCGTCAATGGCAGCGGGAGGCACCAACCCGGGTGCAGCGTCTCGATTTTGGACCGGTACAAATGGAGCTTCTGCGTGAACATCCTCTACAATGCGTTCCTCGTCTTGGTCCTCAGCGCGAGCGGGATCGCCAGTATCCGCATGAGGCTGGCCGTCAGCCTCAAATTCGGTGTGCCAGAGCCACTGTGATGTCTTCCCCCATAATGTTGTATCTTCAAGCGCAGCTTCGTCATTAGATGCAGGGACCTCTTCCGGCTGCACAAGATCTGCACCGTCGAAAAGAACTTCCTGGTCTTCGCCACCAAGTAAGTTGCCCCCTGGTTGAGGAAGTTGATCCGCATCGTTCGATTCGGGTGTGGGTATCACTGGCGCGTCCGAATCAGACCCGGGTCTATCGTTATTCGAGTCCAATAGCCCATGTGTTGCATCATCAATCACATCTGACACCTCTGCGAACGACACTCTGCGACTAAATGTGTCCGCTGATTCAGATCCTTCTTGCCCAACTAGCTGATGCTCCGGATAGTCCATTAGCCCGACCGGGGAGAGTTCAGAGATATCCCCAGAAAACAAGTAATGTTCAAGCTCGTTCGGAGATTCATCACCGCTGATACGATCAACAAACGGATGGCTTGGGGGCACTAGAGGCAGATAATGGTTGGCTTCAGTGTCGTCAGCGCTGTGTCTTCTGAACGATAGACTCCAAGGTTCAGTTGTAGGCACGCCGTTTTCCCCAGAAACTCCCCTGCCAGCCTGAACTGCGCCGGCAACGGCTGATGCACTTTGGGATCTGGTCATCAGGATCGGTCTCTCAAATTCATGTTCCGTCTCAATGCCCATATTATCGTCCGTAAGAGCCCGAAATGGCGATAATGGCGGCGGAGTCGGGTCCTCTGGGGGCATTCGTGCTGCACGACGCTCCAGAGCGGCGATCGCATCTGCGATGTTATCGCCGACAGGGGGAATGCGGTGTTGGTTGAATGGTGGTCTCGGCGGGGCTGTTTCCTCGTGAGGTAACTGTTCTGCGAGTTGCTGCATGGCAGCTAGTTCATCTGCGACGTTATCGCCAACACGAGGAACGCGGGGTAGGTTAGGTGGTAGACGTAGCCTCGCATCATCAGCCTGAGCATTTTCGTCCGGGTCAGGCATGTTCAGGATCGGCTGTTGGTTGATGACCCACTCTCGAATCAGAAACACTAGGATGAATGCAGCGACCAACAAGACACAGATCAACTGGCCTTCGATCACATCAACGGTGATGTGGTTGGCCATAGGAGAAGTAGACCATGTCGCAATAAATTGGACGTCGGATAGCAATGACGGGGGTCTCATGGCTGCGGGGGGCAGTTCCGCCGTGGAATTCTGGCCATGTCCGGGCGTATCAATTTGTCTCAAACGTGGGATGAAGGTGGACAGAATGAAGCGGAGGATCTTGCCGAACATGCTTTGACCAAGAAACAGCCGCGCAATGTCAGCCAAGGAAACCTGCATCGGAGGAAACACCAGTTTTATCTTTTCAAGCTGTTCCGGAACAGTGAAATTCAAGGAAGTGGCAAGCGACGCTTCAGGCCCGGCGACGGTGCCGGTCATGTTTGAAGATGGATTGGACGTGGCTTGCAGGTTCGACTCATCGACCCAGTTCCCATCAGCAAGCCAGAACAAACCTCTCCATATCTGTCGGATGCACCAAGGCAGACAACAGGTCCAGATCATGCCCACCAGCAAGTACCGTGACCAGCGAGCAAACTCGGTCGCCCCATGACGGGCCAGTTTTTGCAGAAAGAGGGGAAACGGAAGCGTAGCGGGCATCGACCGGTCGTAGAGTTTGGTGAATCGAAAAGAAGTCTTGCATAACTCGCAGTATTTTTTCTGGGAATGTGAGAGCCAGTCCATGAGGCATTGTTGATGGACGAATTTGATACTGCCAGAGCACTTGCACGGATAGTAGAGAGGCTGCGTGCTGGTGCCTTCGCCACGGCAAATACGACAGTAGTCCTGGCCGTCTTCATTGCCCGTAGTACCAGCAGAGGTTCTGCGTGTGGCGGTCCGAGCCAGGGGGTTATGACGCCTCTCTTCGAAGGGATTGAGCGGCATCTTGTCTTGCACGGACGGATAGAGGATTTAGAGGGTCAACGATTTGCATATCGGCCAGGTGATGAACTCAGGCCATCGCAGGGTGGAGGTAGGGAAGAGATGGTGATGACAGTTCTGAGGTTGTCCCGTCTCAAAATTCGTATATGATCTAGAGATGAAGAGTCCCTGTCGTTCGATAGGCAAGAAATGGCAGGAAGGTTGCTTGAATGGACAAAGGTATTGGGTGCAGCGCAGTCGGTGGAATATATTAGTAGTCACCCAGAATAGTCCGCAGGTGATGATGTTGGCCTCCAATTGGTGAATTAGGTCACGTGCGTGACCTGGCGCTACAGTGGAGCATTCTACGGCTGCGCGTCACTCCAGCGCTGGTCTGTGCGCCTCACTCTTATTACTCGGTATCTCTCCTTGCTTTCCCCTTGCTTGCTTTGTCGGCCCCAATCAGTATCAACTTCGTTAAGAATAAGCAGAGGTCGTCGAAAGCATAGGTAGGCTTATGAGGCAAGGGGGTCGGTCTTGTTGCTAATGATTGGCCTACTCCTCACCCGCCTGCAATTATTAAGGTGGGCGGCCTTAAATGCTCCCTTGCAGCATAAATACCTAGCAAGGCATGCCACTTCCGCTTTTGCCAGCAATGTATATTTCCTCTCCCGCACAGCTTACTACCTACAGCAAGGGGTGAGAGTCCTGTCTGGGCGCGGATCCTATGACACTACATGCGGTATCAGACAGTTACAGACCCGCGTCAGTTGAAACCTTGGTAGAAACTCCCGATCAAGGCTTGAGCCCCCATCTGCAAACGGCCTCCTCTATCAGCCGATGAGCAAAAGTCACCAGGGTGATGAGCGGTCGAGTCTTGCAAGGGCGGCGGAAAGCGTGGCACTCAAAGGCAAGGACTGGATGCAAGACTTGCAAAGCCCGCCATTTGAAATGTAGCGAGGAGAAACCACAATGTCGACGGTATCGCCAACGACCTCCGTTGGACATGTTCATTCGCTGACCAGACGCGCAGTTGCATCCTTGCTGGTAAGATCTGTGGTGGTTATGCAGACAACCCGAAGCCTTGGATATTTGACCCTTGGGGCGACCATGATGCCGATCGTCGCTGCGGGAATTCAGCTTCGAGTGGCTTTTGCGGAGAGGCTACATCCGCTATGCTGCTGTCTGGCGGCGTGTTCACTTCGCCCTATAAGACACATGAAGCTCAGGTTGCTTTGGAATTCTGGCTCCGGGTGACCACTCCAGAGGAAGACGACTTTCCAGCCGATGTAATACGAAACATCGTCGGATCTTATATTCCACAAGCTGCATGGCATCTGGATGTTGTCAGGCATAGTTTACTCTCTGCTGCTTCGACAACCCTGTTGTTCGAGGCTCGAGCTTCGAACATCAGCCCGGAACTCCAGTCAACTTTGTCCAAACAGTCAGCCATTCAGTTGCACCTGGCCATACAAGCCATCCTCAAAGAGAGAGAACCATCTTTGTCCACGGTCCTCTCCGCGGTGATGATAGCTATTGTATGTCTCTGGACCGGACGCTGGGAGGAATGCATGCGACACATCTATTGCTGCCGTAGCCTAGGACGTGAAATACGCGCAAAGGGCGAGTACCTTGAAGGAGACCTCTTAAATTCCATCGAAGCCATCTTCAATGTTCTACAGCCGTATCCGCCAATCTCGTCCATGACGAAGGAAGCCCGACTGGATTACGCGGTCTCAGTCCTTATCTCAGCCACGGCATGGATCGATGGTCTTCTCCCCCAACTTGAGCAGCCACCTGCATGTGAACCATTGAAGGTTGCATTACGAGCCTACCGCGTGAGGATGAAGTGGACGTTGTGGCAATGGCAGAAGTTCGACGGGCAGGGAAAAGAACAAGCAAGCTTATCAATCAGTGTCGCTGAGTCGCCCTTCGGTCCAGCAGTGGCGCATATGCACCACTATCTAGACGACCATACCGACTTTGACTTGCCCTTGCTCACGACACAGCTAACGCTCGGCTTCAAGATGACGATACTATATGCGGCCGGCGGGGATGCTCAGAGAACGCGGGACGCGGCCATCGCTTGCCACGCTCCGGTGCCGACACTGGCTTCAAATCTGGCTTCAAATTGCGTTTCAAATTGCCCATGAAGTGGACTGTCCGTCACCAGGAAGTGTGGACACGAACGTGCTGCCTTGTTCTAAGAATGGCTGGGGGGAAAAGGTTCTCGAAGTTGGTAGAACTCAGAATGCCACCATGTTCCTAGCAAAAAACCAGGTCGATACTAATAATGAATTCCATTTACGCCCCTCAAAAATGTCCGAACCTTCTGGAGAAGTCGTCGTAACAGTCGTAGTAGCATTCAAAATCCAAGCAGGAGCCGCGGTGCAATGTATCTAAAGACCAGGAGCGCCTTGCTCACATCATTCGTAGCAATCTATATGGGATGCAATTTGTGCCATCTCAAGCAATCCTTCTATGTATCCTCCACATTCCAGCCAGACGAACGAAATTGATCCTTTCCTTGTTTGTTGGAGAACGGAACTCGACGAGCGTGTAGAGACCGGTGCCGGCTTTTGCCTTTGGTTTTGTAAGGAAAAAGGGGAAAGAGATGAAGGTAAAGGTGAAATTCGGCACGTCGATACCTCTTCCTGCTTCGTTCTCTATGTTTGTCTGCGTCTCTCTCGTGCGCTCATATTTCAAGCTTGCTTTTGGCCGACTTCAAGAAAAGTGCGCGAGAGAGAAAAGCCAGAAAGGAATAGGAATTTTTGGGCAAAGACTTAGGCACCCCAACTCCCCCTCCAGGCGGCCTCCAGCTCTGACTCCTCGCCTGCCAACTTTCTTTTCTTCCTCGCAATGCCATCCCTCATGCACTCGGCCACGTCTTCCGGGTTGGTGCCTCTTTTGCGACGCTCGACTCGTTCTTCGCCGAGGATCGTGTCGTTGGCGACCAGGTTGTACACCTCGGCGATGCCTTCAAACACGCCGGACACGTGCTTTCCGTTGCTGGTGGCGATGACCACACTGTTGGGGGATTTATGTTGATGGTCATGCTCGTTACCGTTGCCGTTGCCGGGCGCGTTGGAGGACAGAACGGCGTTGGTGAATCCGCCCTCCTCGGCGAAAGTCTCATTAATCTGGCGCATTTCTTCCACCCAGCGGTACGCCTTGGGCGGCATGCTCACCAAGCCTCCCTGAGCGGCCGCCAGCAGTTGCGGGCTGAACTCTTGTAGGTGGGCCTGGAGTTCCTTGAGCACGCCGCACGTGTGGGCGGTGGTGAATGACAAGATGGACAGCGCCGTCATGCCCTTGGTCAGGGAGGCGAAGCAGGACTTCAAGGCCGAGGCCGTGCCGATCTTGGGGCCGAGAATTCTCATGTTCAACAGATCGATGAACGCGGGAGTCAGGAGTTCGGCGTGCTTGGGCCCGGAAATGACGACTGACGGTTTTTTCCAGGTCTGGTTGTCCTGTTTAAGGGAGGGAGGCCCCCCGATGATGCCGCCGTCGAGGAAGTCAACCGAAATGGGATCCAACTCTGGTTCAGATTCCCTCCTCGGGCTGAACGAGAAGGTGCGTGAGATGGACAGTTTTCGGGGCGATGCAGGAGACATCGGCGTTGCGAACATGGCGGCGATGGACCGGGCGGTTTTGGGACTGATGGCGTTCAAGTCGATGTACGTGAGACTTGGGGCCTGCGACACGGCTGCCGTGCCTCGTCGTTCGCTGCGCCTCTTGATGGCCGTCTGCGAGCGGCAGGCCTCCAGCGCCCGTCGAGCCGTGGCTACGGCGTCGCGAGGAGGCACGATGCTCAGGATGATGTCCGCCTCCGCCACGAGTTGTTCATCCGACTCCAAGGTGGTGATCTGCGAGGACTCGATGCGGTCAAGGGTATGCTGGCTTGAAGGCAACCGCTCAGCAAAGAGTTCAATGTCATCGGGACGGAGATCTGAAGGAACTTGCCTTCTGCCCTGAGCCACCGTATAGACCGTATGATCGTGATGGCGGAGCAGCCGGGCAACCCCCATGCCCATGTCCCCGATGGACAGGATTCCTACAGTGGGGGTAGTGTGCGCGGACGAGGTCGCCATTGTTCTGCGGAGCGGCAAGGGATGACGATGGACACAGGAGAACAGAGTTCGAATTCTACAGTCGAAGAGTCGGCGAACCTCCATGAAGTTGAGGTCACGGTAAGCCCAAGCTGAAACGCGGCGCCTGACTATGCTATTTTACCATTGTGGCTTAGGCGGGTTCCCGCACGGTCGTCCCACCCGACTGCAGCTGCAGACTGCTCCCACCAAAGGGGCCCGAGTCTGAAGGGGGTATTCGGAAGTATCACCAGTTCAAGACTCGGAGTGATTGATTACAAGGAGCGCCGGTAGAAGCTGATGACGTAGGCGGGGAAGAGACCCACTATTATACCCCACCATCCGCACGCACAGACAGAAAAAAAGAAGCAAAAAAGAAAGGTTTTCCTTTGGAATTGAGCCGCTGTAATTCATGTTAGTTGTTTGTCACACCTGTTACAGGTAGGTTTCTACTCACAAGGCGGGACTCGAACCCGCAACCTTGAGGTTTGGTCTTTGCTAAGAGCCACACGCTCTACCGATTCTGAAGCAGTTGTTAGAAGCTGCTCGAGGCTAGATGGCCTAGAAGTAGGAACTTACGAGCTACTGTAGAGGTTGTTAGAAACCCAGTCCTGATGAGGTGGTTGAGTAGGTAGTGACTTACCCCCGGCAGTGCTGGGTGATTGTTGAAGAAAAGTTCTTCAATGTGCAGTATATACTTTCTTCGTCTACACTGTGGGGTGGATTCTGTGGGCTTGAGTCATAGGCCCAAGGTCTTGGTGCCACGGGTCGCTGGATAAAGGGTCCTTGCGGGCTACTACCTACTTCTACTTCTACGGCATTAGCAACAAACTTCCCCTCACAGTCTGCAAACAGCACACGGCTCTCCCCAATGAATGACAAAGGTATGATTGGCAAGCTTTTACTATCGAGAGGATAACCGTTCCTGTGTATTAAGATTCAAAGCTCCTCATTATGAAGCAAGTTATATTCCCCCACCTCAGGTACCTAGGTAGGTATATTTGTGTCTAACAGATGACTCAACCTTGGGCCGTATTCTGGTCACGAATATCCACATATAACGCAAGCAGGACAAACAAATGATGAGGGCAACGGCATTTCCGAGCCGTCGGAAGACGCTTCACCTGATTGATGAATTGCTTTGCTCTCCACCTGGTCGGTGATATTTCTCCCGAGGGCGCAAATGGCCGGCCTTCCTCCGACTCTGCTTGCGCGATGACAATTTCTCCAACAGAGTGCATTGTGATGACCACTTAAAAGGGAATGTTTTCACTCCTATCCGCCCGGTCTCGAGACCCTAAAGTCCACATCTCGAGGATCAAAGAGTGAACGGTTACAAGGAAATTGATAGGTTCTCCTGCGATCATGGCGACTAACCACACGTCAACAACCGTGGCGCAGAATGGGGACACCGGTAGCTCGATATCCAAGGACTATGATCTATCTCAGCCCATCACCTCGACGTCCGGCCTTCGCTCAGGCCTCACTTCATATGGTGACGCTCATTTCTCACTGTTTCTGAGGAAAGTCTTCATCAAAGCACTCGGATATTCGGACTCAGCACTTTCCTCGCCCATCATTGGCGTCATCAACACCTACAGCTCATTCAATCCTTGTCATTCCAATGTGCCCCAACTCATCGAGTCAGTCAAGCGTGGTGTTTTGGCCTCCGGAGGGCTGCCCGTCGATTTTCCGACCATTAGCATCCATGAGAGTTTTGCCAGCCCGACCAGCATGTATCTGAGGAATCTGATGAGTATGGACACGGAAGAGATGATCAAGGCTCAGCCGGTAGATGCTGTGGTCATGATAGGTGGGTGTGACAAAACAGTTCCAGCTCAGTTGATGGGCGGCATCTCCGCAAACAAACCTGTCATTCCTCTCATCACTGGGCCAATGATGCCCGGTTCAGTAGAAGGGGTCAGGGTAGGAGCTTGCACAGACTGCCGAAGCTATTGGGCGCGTTATCGAGCTGGTGGCGTGGACTTGGAGGACATCATGTCCGTCAATGAGGAATTGGCGCCCACAGGAGGCACATGCGGAGTAATGGGCACGGCATCGACCATGGCTTGTATAACTGCAGGCCTGGGACTGCTTGAGCTCAAATCTGGTGCTACTGCCGCAGCCGTGAGCTCGGCTAGACTGAGAGTCGCCGAGCAAGCTGGGCGTAATGCAGTGGCTATGCTCACAAAAGACGGCATGAGACCACAAGACCTCCTCACCCGCGAGAGCTTTCTCAATGCCATTACCGTTCTCCAAGCCATTGGTGGAAGTACGAATGCTGTGGTGCACCTGCTGGCCATCATCAACCGACACCCAAAGGTGGCAGGCACGATTGACCTCAACACCTTTGACGAGATTGGAAGAAAGACTCCGTTGCTCGTTGACTTGAAGCCTAGCGGTGACAATTACATGACTGATTTCCACAATGCAGGCGGCATGTTGGCGCTGATGCATACCTTGAGGCCATTATTACACCTCAGTGCAAAGACTTACTCTGGTCAGACTCTAGGCGAGCTTCTCGACGCCACTCCCTTCAAGCCGTTCCAATACTCCAGACAGATCGTTCGGTCGCTCGAAGATCCTCTATACCCTAGCTCGAGTTTGGTGGTCCTGCATGGCAATATCTGTCCACAAGGCGCAGTTATGAAAGCCTCGGCCTCGAAGGACCGGAAGCTGTTGCACCACCGTGGCTCGGCCTGCGTCTTTGAGAACACTGCAGACATGGCCCAACGCATCGACTCTCCAGACCTGGAAGTTGATGCGAACTCGGTATTGATACTCAAGAGCATTGGTCCAGTGGGCAATCCGGGGATGCCCGAGGCTGGACTGATACCTATACCTCAAAAGCTAGGGAAACAAGGCGTGACCGACATGCTGCGGATCAGTGATGGACGAATGAGTGGCACTGCTGGTGGCACAATCATACTGCATATATCACCAGAGTCTGCGGACCTTGATTCGGTATTTGGTGTGGTGCAGACGGGGGACAAGATTATTTGCGATGTCGAGCAGAGGAAACTGCTCCTAGACGTAGAAGAACAGGAGATCGCCAGACGTATTTTGGAACGCAAAACGCGATCCCAGGCCGCCTCATTTTCTGGAAAGGCTGATGGGCAAATGTCCAACAACTTGGAGCCATGGGTGGAGAGAACTGGTCGGAGAGGTTATCGAGGCCTCTACGAGCGCGAGGTCAATCAGGCACACGTGGGCTGCGACTTTGGCTTCCTTACAGCCCAAGGTCCGTCAGGCAATTGATGTCGCTCTATCACTGCTTCTATATTGGGCTTTTGTACAAGTCCTCGCTACTGGAGCGCGGACAGCTTCTGCGATGACGACCGAGAGCGCCCTAAGGCAGGGAGCTGACATCCGAGGCTTTCCGACTCTTCATGGAGCGCATTATTTGTCGTGCTCACTGCTCAATGACTTATCGGTTCCCTGGCTGGACAGTCCTACGTAAAGTGTTTGGAATCAAACCACCAGGCCTTTTACCTCAACGGGTAATTGCTGGCTCGAATCAGTTGGAACATGCCTGCTACAAAGGGCAGGGGTCGCACAGAATGGTTCCACAGTTGCGCCTTTGACTGGGTGGTCGGGTATCATCTCCTACAGCCTGATGTCCGCTCAACTTCGAGTTCCAAACTCTACACTGAATGCTCTGCGTTCTGGCCAGCGCGTTCTGCATTGCATGACAGTGGCCTTGCCGTGGGTTTCAGATAGAGCAACATGTTGTGCCTGTTCAGGCGTAATAGGTTATCTATGACCTGACACAGTGTCACGAAGGTAGAATGCTTGATCGAAAGAGGAGTATCCTATCGGACACGAGACCGAATATTTCTGATTGGGCTGTATATCCGGGTCCAAGGGACTGAAAGTTGCCACAAACCGTCGCAATAAGCAAACAATTGCCAATGCAGTCAAGGAAGAGGGTCGGATACCTGGCACCAGGTGACTGTGCCATCCCGTCAACATGCGACCGGCTGACATTCTGATCAAACTACTCGAACCAGCAATGTGATTGCCATGTTTGACAATTCCAAGGCCATTTCATGAACCAGCAACTTCGAGCTGTTGCCGCTTCAGGAAGTCTAGCAATGGAAGACCTCGTGAGATGGATAAGAAAGATGGATGCAGGCAATGCTTCGTCCAGGATGCATTTCCAGGACGAAATCCGGGCAGACATCGCCATGGGGTAGCTCGACAGGGGCAAGCCTTGCGAGGTCATGGGCGTCCCTGTTTCCCGGCCGTGGTTTGCAATTATGGGATCTTTGTGATTTGACGAGACTTGGGCACAGTCGGGATGGCCGATGCAGCTCCTAACAGCTTCCCAATCAACATACTGCCATATGAGGAGATTGAAGACCAGCCACCGAAGCTTATTATCTTGTGGGTCGCTCAGCTCCCTACTCTGTCTAGGGGCTAGTCGTCTATCCCGATTTCTACGATGTACGTGCAATACCTCTGTTTCAATACTTCCGACGCGCTCAGGAGAGGAGCCTGTTCAGTACAGCAGATGCCCTCAATCTCGCGGATAGGGAGCCTCGCTCTTTATTTTAACATGCGCAACCCTGAGACGAAGGAAATCCGCACTTCATGAACGAACGCATCGAGTTGTCGGGCTGATCGAATCCAGGAATGGCTCGACGGGTGCACTAGCTAAGGTAGCTTCGTCTTGGGCTTCCAAGCCTTGTATAGCTTGGTCCGCCATGACCTCTACGTGCGGCGGCAGCAGCCAGGCGGTGTGGACCCGGCTTCCGTCATCCGTCTCTACATCCCTAAAGAGGAGACAGCTTCTATCCACTACGAGGCACGCTAAAAGTGCAGCAAGGAAGACAATATGTCGATGCGAGGCTACCATGTCTGGTGACGTTTTCCCTGCATCCTTAACGGCTGGACCACGAGAGTTGAGTCGACTCGAACAGAGTCGAGCAGTTCTTGGGTATCTTTGGTTCTTTGCTACTTCTCCATGGGGAAGTTGAATCATTCAGAGGCCGTGGAGAGCAATGCTATAAACACCGACTTCCCCGATTTCGATCGGGCTCCGACTAACTCGCGAAAGTGGGACTGGTTGACAGAACAAACCTCGATTACGCGCTGGTCGCCGGAGAGGTTTTTCTCCAGGACGGGAAGTAAGTCTGATGCGGAAACTCATCACTGCAAATGGATTGGAAGATTGGGCAACCCGGATTTAGCAAT
Organism: Fonsecaea multimorphosa CBS 102226; assembly: GCF_000836435.1. NCBI lineage: Eukaryota > Fungi > Ascomycota > Eurotiomycetes > Chaetothyriales > Herpotrichiellaceae > Fonsecaea > Fonsecaea multimorphosa. Next base: position 429,885 of record NW_015971644.1, read on the forward strand.
ACGAACAAATGACGACGAAATGGAAACTTCCTTTCTGGCTCGTCTACAGGGCTGTTTGCTGCAGTTCGCCAAACGTCTCCAGAACGAGGCTCGCGCCGGGCAAATCCCTCGTCTCTTTCTCCTTCTCTAGGATGAACCTTTCGCGGGGTGGTCGCTTTTTCAGGAATTTGCAAAGAGGGCGCGCATAAGAATCATGTACAAATCAGTGTTAATGCAACCAGCCAACCAGCCAAGCCAGCCCTACCAGAACCGAGCAGAACAAAGAGGGAGACTAAGCCTGCAAGAAGTGCAAGACTAGGCCGAAGATGGTGTTTCCTGCAAGCAAGCTTGTGCATCATGCAGACTGCCGACGGCAAAGAGTAGTCGCACGAGTAGGATCTATGACAAGGAATTGAAAGGGGCGCTAGAAGAAAACAAAGCCAGCAGGACACAGGAGGGGGAATTAGAGCTCATCGCGGGGTGGACGGGGCAGGGCAGGGATGGGATATTGTACATGGGAAAAATAACAGCATGCCTTTTTTTCTCTGCCTGCTCTGCCCTCCTCTTGTGTTCGTGGCTCGCCCACTCCCTGTGTCCCTCCCTACTTACGGATAGGCCATGGCTATGGCGGTATCATCACTACCAGGTATCGTTGAGTGAGCGTACGTCCGTACACAAAACCAGGCCGAGAGATATCACGGCCTCCGAGTTACGACCCGGAGTACTCAGGTAGGTACTCGGTAGTACTTTGTCAAAAGGAGATGGTTCCCCTTCCGTGCTCGACAGGCTCGCTATCGTAGGCTTCACGACTCCTCCTCAAGGATTTCGAGATACTCCGGAACCCCGTCAACAGTCACTTCCGGATACCTGAGATAGGTACCAGAAATAATTACCTCCTCTCCGAGAAGGATCAGCAAGGGGCAATACGGTGAGGGTGGCAAACAAGATTCATCTGCGACCACGCCGAGGCAGATTTGACATCTTGTCAAGGTCGATGCTTCCGGCCGAAAAAGTCTCGCACGCTCAAGGGAGATTGATTTTGTCAAGAGGAGCACCCGCAGAGAGAGAGATCTTGCTTGTGTGCCTCCTCCTAGGTAGCTATAAGGAGGCTTGATGACGCTGAAAGATATTATAAGATGGGGGCTGTTTCCCTGTCTGGATCTGGCTTTGGTCCATGTTTCCATGTTATTCGTAAAAGTATGGCCGGAGAGTCCCTATGTAATTATGCCACTCTCGAGTGCGTATTGCAATCACCAATCTGACGACTTCTTGAGCCGCTCATTCTGGATAATCTCAACCCAGTAGTCATCCGGATCCAACACAAAGGCCACGTTCTTCATCCTGCCGTCCGTGAGCCGCTTCTTCCAGTTGACCCCCTTCTCCTCCATAAACGCACACGCCTTGTCCAGGTCATCCACGCTGATGGCAATGTGTCCGAAACCCTGAGGCTGGTCATTGCCGTTGTGGTATACTTTGCCTTCTTCCTTCTCTGTTCCATAGTTCCAGGTCAATTCGAGCAGGCCTTCTTTGCCCGCGAGTGGGTTCACGCCGTTGGGTGAGTCCTCGGGTTTGGGAATCCCGTAGTCACCCGGGTATCCCAGGAAATACAAAGTGAACCCGCCCGCCTTTTGTTCGGAGGTCCTCATGAGCGACATGCCCATGACTTCCTGGTAGAATTTCAATGATTTCTGCGGATCTTTGACCCGGATCATGCTGTGGTTCATCCTGTAAGTGCTCGTCTCTGTTGTCTTGACATCTTCTGTCTGCTCCACCGGCTTTTGACCGATGACCTCCACCCAATATCCATCAGGGTCGAGCGCGAATGCGATGCTTCGCATGCGCCCGTCCGTCAGTTTCTTCTGAAACTTGTACCCGGCATCTTCAATGCGTTGGCATGCAGCTTGGATATTGTCGACAGAGATGCAGATGTGACCGAAGCCTTTGTGCGGTTCTTTGTTGCCGTTGTTGATGGTGAATTCGGGGTCCGACTCGGAGCCGTAATTGTGGGTGAGTTCAATGACACCTTCGCGGTCGGTCCAGTGGGCATCTTTAGAGGCAGAATGAGGGCCATCATAGGCTATTGCGATGCGTCAGAGATGGGTTTGTGAGAGGAGAGGAAGATTGTCGGAAATTTACCTAGGAAATACAAACAAAACTTGTTGTCGGGGAAGTCCAACTTGTTGATCAGGCTCAAGCCCAGGAGGTTATAGTACTCAATGGACTTCTGGGGGTCTTTGACCCGGAGCATGGTGTGATTGAACTTCCATTTCGAGTGATCCGTCATGGTTGCAGACTGCGAGGTTGAAGTGGTGAATGGTTTCGACGCGACAGTTGTGCTGGGGATTTGGAAGTGTTGCAGGACTTGTTGGAGTCGAGGTAGGCGTGATGTGAGCCGTGATAGCATCGAATGCCAGTAGACAGAGGTATTCAGATACAACGCAAGCTTCGAGAAGCAGTCGAGCAGAACCTGGGAGAGGCTGTAGGCTGCGCTCGACTGCTCATTGAAATTCTGGATGATGCACGGTGTTGCATGGATGACGTGGGGTAATCGATGGGCTTACGAAATGGGCGTCGCACTTCTCCCCCTCCCGGCACTTGCGACACCCAACGGCCGCTCTCCTTTTAGGCGTTGGAACCCCGCCATCTCCTTACGGCGCCCGTCTTTCCACCCACCGCCGGGTGCCCGAGTTTCATCCAACACAACTTTCCGGTGGAATACCTTAGAGCTGCTAGCTGCCGCTGCCCCTCAATCGTGGGCGTCAAATCATCGAGCTCCCACCCAGGAAAGCCCCCAGTCACGGGGCTGGGAGCTTCCTCCACACTTGCCTCGGTCTCGCTCCACAACTTCCCAAGCGATGGGGTATGGGGCACACAGTTATGTCTGCTCTCTCTTATAAGTCGACTTGCTGCTGGCAAGTACATACAGCAAACAGTTAGGCGATCATATAGGTTGCTGTGATCTCTCCTCTCCTGACCTACCTGCTGTCCTGTCGCGTGCACAGAGTTCTGCAACCTCTCTAACCGGTGCCGAAACCCGCCTCGACGCTCGCAGCCATGGTCCTTTCACCCGCGATCCGTGTCGCGAGGACAGCTTCTCAGCGCTCGACGTCTCTGTTGCGAGCAATTCAGTTCGGCCATCCTCCCAGCTGCCCTTGTCATTCGAATCCCAACCATCACCATGCTCCTGCAGCTTTTGGTGAGGCCCGAAGAAGACTAGCGACTCCCATTGACAGCTCGCGATCCAAAGAGTATGCGTTCGAGATGGCCGCCAGCTCGATCCGCTTCGGACCTGGCTGCACAAAAGAGGTGGGCATGGATTTCAAGAATCTAGGCGCCAAGCGGGTCTGCGTTGTCACGGACGGGAATGTGTCCAAGTTGAACGCCATGAAGCAAGTCGTTGAAGGGTTGACCAACGAAGGGATCGAGTTCACCGTCTACGACAAGTGTCGGGTCGAGCCCAAGGACAGCTCGATCAAAGATGCCATTGCTTTTGCCAAACCATATCAGCCAGATGCTTTTCTCGCTGTGGGAGGAGGTTCGGTCATTGACACGGCCAAATTGATGAACTTATACACTTGCTTCCCGGATGCGGACTTCCTGGATTTTGTCAATGCGCCCCTCGGTAAGGGGTTGCCAATCACAGGAAAACTCAAGCCGCTTGTGGCTGTCCCGACTACGGCTGGCACAGGGTCAGAAACGACGGGAACAGCTATCTTCGATCTGGTTGAGAAGCGGGCCAAGACCGGTATTGCCCATCGAAACCTCAAGCCTACACTGGGCGTTGTGGATCCACTCAATACTCGCACTATGCCATCAGCTGTTCATGCTTCTTCTGGCTTGGATGTGCTGTGCCACTCACTGGAATCGTGGACCGCCATCCCTTACCATGAGAGATCACCGAGACCCACAAATCCAATCAATCGCCCAGCCTACCAAGGCGCAAATCCTATTTCGGATATTTTCTCGTTGAATGCCCTGAGATCGACAGTCAAATACTTGCCCCGAGCAGTCAAAGATCCCGAAGATCACGAAGCCCAAAGCGAAATGCTTCTTGCAGCGACGCTGGCGGGTGTCGGCTTTGGCAATGCTGGTGTCCATCTTTGCCACGGCATGAGCTACCCGATCAGTGGTCAGAACCCCGGCTACAAACATGCTGGCTACCAGGTTGAGACACCTATAATCCCCCATGGCGTCAGTGTTGCTGTAACTTCTCCGGCAGTATTCAAATTCACCGGTCCAAGCAATCCGGAGCGGCATCTGGCTGCGGCAGAAGTGTTTGGCAAGGATATCTCTAACGTCAAGAAGGAAAGCGCTGGCGAAGTTCTGAGCGAAGCATTGACAGAATTTCTCATCGGCTTGGGAGACCAACCTCGAGGCTTGAAGCATTTGGGTTTCACGCGTGAGAGCATTGACGATTTGGTGGAGGGAACACTGCCTCAACAGAGAGTCCTCATGTTGGCACCCAAATTGAGCGCGGAAGTGAACGAGGAAAGAGAACAGCTGAGGGGATTGTTTGAAGAGGCACTGGAGTATTGAGAAAGCTTGCTGTGTACATTCTTGTTGTGGTGGAAACAGAGCATGGCCTGGCTATGGCTTGTATTTTTTGGAACAAAATTGTTTGCTCTGTTTGCACGGTTTGTCTTGCCCCCAAACCCCGACCAGAATTCCCCAGATCGCGGGGTTGGGATCAAAATCCTCCCCTTGCGACTTCGGCCCCTTCCTAACCCCCCATTCCTCGACTTCATTGCTTGTCTCGCTAATGTGGGTGACACACAACATCCAGCCAGCGAATGGATTTGGAGCATTGGCCGGCCCACGGAGAAATTGAAAATGTCTCTGCGCATCACAAAACGTGGTTCGGTCACTGGTCTTTTGGACATTAAGGGTAGTCAAAAATACGAGAAAAATATCATACCAAGCTTCCCGTCATTGTCGTTGTCCTCACAGTCTATTCTTTACTCATCTTTGTCTTTTTGTTCTCACATTCTTGAAGGTCCTGAAGGTCTACATTCTCAGCTTGAGCAATCTTTCATCGTCGATTGACACCGTGTGCAAGTGATACGTACACCGCCAGTCTGGCTGTGAGACACAAAACTTATCAGCATTTGCGGAGCAAAAATGGCTACCAACGGTGAAACGGTCCAGGCTCGAGTCCTTTGTCCGGAGAAATTGTCACCGGATGGACTTGCTTTACTTCGAAAAACCCTCATTGTGGACGAAAAGCAAGGTCTTACACCCGAGCAACTCATCTCAATCATCCCGGAATACGATGCTCTTCTTGTGCGCTCTGAGACCAAGGTCACCAATGATCTCCTGCAGGCAGCTCGAAGATTGAAGGTTGTTGCTCGTGCGGGTGTCGGTGTAGATAATGTCGATGTTCCCGCTGCCACGCGGCTAGGCATTGTCGTGGTGAATTCTCCCAGTGGGAATATTCAGGCTGCCGCAGAACACACCATTGCCCTCTTGATGAGCATGGCGCGGAATGTTCCCGATGCTTGTGCGAGCCTCAAGGCCGGGAAGTGGGAGAGGAGCAGGCTTGTCGGTGTGGAAGTCAAGGGGAAGACGTTAGGGGTTGTGGGACTCGGGAAAGGTATATAACAATCTCTCCTATCTTCATTAAAAGTCGAGGCTGCTTCTGACTAATGCTGTCTATCTCAGTCGGCCTGATTGTCGCTCGAATGGCTCGTGGCCTGGGCATGAATGTGGTCGCAGCAGATCCCTATGCTTCTCCATCAGTGGCTGCCGCTGCCAACGTCCACCTTGTCGAGTCCCTGTCAGAGCTCTTGCCCGTCGTCGACTTCTTGACCATTCACACACCAATGCTTGCCGCAACACGCGGCATGCTGTCTACATCTGAACTCAACTCGATGAAACGTGGGGCTCGCATCCTCAACGTGGCACGAGGGGGCATCGTCGACGAAGAAGCTCTTCTTGCTGCATTGGAATCTGGACATATAGCAGGCGCTTCAATCGACGTGTTTACTTCTGAACCACCGCATAAAGACCCGAAGTCGTCTGCGGCCAAACTCGTGCAACATCCCAAATGTATCGCCACCCCACATCTCGGTGCGTCGACGGTTGAAGCACAAGAAAACGTCTCCATCGACGTCTGCGAACAGGTCCTACAGATCCTGGCGGGAGACCTACCCAGGAGCGCTGTGAATGCGCCCATTATCCTGCCGGCCGAGTACAAGACTCTCCAGCCTTTTGTGCGGCTTGTGGAAAAGATGGGATCGTTGTACACGCAACACTTCACGTCCCCGACGCAGCCCCTGCATCAAAGGAACATGAATACCTTTGATCTCATCTACGAGGGTGAGATCGCGAATATGTCAAGCACGAAACCGCTGTTTGCGGCCCTGATCAAGGGTCTCACTCTACCCATTTCTGACGCCGAGGGGTTCAACGTCAACATCGTTAATGCCGAGATGGTGGCCAAAGAGAGGGGGATCTTTGTCAACGAGCAAAAGTCCCGAGATCCGTCCACGCAGGCGTATTCGAGCTTGGTGACACTCATCGCGCGGCCTGCCAGCAGAGCTCCGTCCTTGAGTCGACACTCTAGCGCCCTTGAAGGGCTTTCTATATCATCAAACACTGCGGCGGGTGACCAGCCTGCCAGCAAGCAGCACATCATTTCGGGCTACTGCAGCGATAACTCACCCTTTATCTCCCGACTCGATCGCTTCGCCACGTCCTTTGTGCCCGAAGGCACCCTGCTGATCTGTCACAACTATGATTCCCCAGGCAAGATTGGTGTCGTGGGCAGTATCCTAGGCAGAGAAGGCGTCAATATCAACTTTATGAGTGTGGCTCCTGCGACATTCTCCTCCACTACTGGCTCAGCTTCCGGCTCCGCCAAGGGTCTTTCCCCTGCCAAAGAGACAACTGAGGCGCTCATGATCCTGGGCGTGGACAAAGAGGTAGGCGAAGACGTCAAGAGAGAGCTGGTTGGGGCGAAGGGGGTGTTGAGCGTCAGTAGCGTCACTCTCTAGGGGGCAAACAAGGGATTTAGATGTGCGGGATTGTTCAACCATAAAAAAAGGGGTCATCTTTCAAAAATACCAGATAGGTAGATAAAAATCAGGATAAGACATGGGCGGGGGCCTCTTCATAGCCATGATCCGAGTCATATGTATTGAGGCCATGATCAAAATCATGTTCGTCTCATTTGTCTTAATTGATCTCCAAATCGCTAAAGCGGACCGTAGTTGTCTCGTCTCTTGCACCCACAGCAAAGATACCGATGACAGGTCCCACAAAATCCAGATCCGTCAAGTCCAAGGTATCAACAGTGGCGATGGAGATCCAACCCGCCACCGACGACCGCGTCTCCGGTACTCTGTACGAGAACTGGTACTGTTGCTCGGTGTACGTGAGTCTAAAAGCCAGACGGTCTCGAGGCTCGATGACATGCGTCATGGTCCGGTGGATCTTTTGTGCATTGTTTTGCACTTCGAATTTGACGGCTGTTGTCTCCCCGCGGATGTCGTTATCATAGAAGATCCGTGCGTAGCGGTGTTCGTCTTTGTAGACGGCCAGTCCTGCTTTGACGTCGTCGCTTGCCGAGGGGCAGGTCATGACGACCGAGCTGATACCGTCCAGATGACGTTGGCGCTTACCGATGAACGTTGGAGATTCGGAGGGGCTTTGGAGGTCGACGCGGCCCCGTGCCGTGAGAGCGATGTCTCGGCCGCCGTTTGAGATTTCGTAGTCGTCCAGATTGGCATCGCGGATGTAGACGAAATCGACCATCGGTTTGGCAGTAAGGGCAGTAGTCTGGTACGAGGGGCGAGCAAGTCCTTCCGGATTGGACTTCACAAGCTCCAACGAGGGCCAGCCTCCTGTTGGCCATTTCGCCGGAGTGATGAACGATTCCCTGCCCATGATGAAGCGGCCTGCTCTATCCTTCCGCACCCCGAGACACACCCCCCACCAGTTCCCTGCTCGATCTTGGAACATCTCGCAGTGTCCCGTGAACTGTATATACTCGTCCGTGCCCCGCGCCGTGAGGATCGGATTGCCTTCAAATGCCTCGTAGGGTCCAAAGACAGCTCTAGACCTCGCAACGGTGACCATGTGGCCGGAATGAGTGCCACCCTCGGCGATCACGAGGTAATACCAGCCGTCCTTCTTGTAAAGGTGCGGGCCTTCTGGATTCACGCCGCCGGTGCCGTCCCAAACCATTCTCTCTTCGGATAACTTTTGACCCGTGTTGAGGTCGATTTCGAAAAGGTGGATCTTGGTCATTGGTCCCGGCGGGTTACCTGAAGCCTGGATGAAACTGCGTCCGTCGTCGTCGAAGAATATGCTCGGATCGATCCCACGAAAGTCGAAGCAGACGGGATCGCTCCAATTGTCCGACCAGATGTCTTGCGTTGAGACGATGAAATTCTCGCTGCTAGGTTCCATGGAACCATCTGCCGGAGCAATAATGTTGGTACAAACTGCCCCCCTTCCGACGTTAGCGGTTCAAGGCAATCTTCGAGGGACCATGCAGCTTTGTGACTCTTGTTTTTCTGGATGGGTTGGACCAAGGTTGGCCAAAGTCTTACCAACATATATCGTGCCATCGCGATACCTTATGGTGGGAGCGTAGAGACCCCCTGTGCCCACCAACACGTCTCCGTGTTGACTCAGAGCATAGATGCCCGTAGGAGCCTTGGAAAGACTCAGCTGAGCGCGTCTGTTGATTACATTCCCTGGGTAGTCGTGTCAGTTTCTTCCATCGCAGAGCCCCACGGAAGTTGCGCAACTGACCTATCTGCCTCCACGAGACCAGATCCGGCGATGCGTAGATCGGTAAACCTGGGAATAGGTGAAAGCTTGAGTTGACCAGAAAGAACGTGTCGTCAATCAAAACTATAGATGGATCCGGTGCAAAACCCGGGATGATTGGATTGATGGAACTCATTGAGAAGGGACGCAGTTGCGAAGACCCAGGGTAAATTGGCAAAGAGGAAGGCCAGTGGATTAGATCTGGCCGAGAGAAGGATATTCGATCTCTTGCAATTCGATCTCAGCCCAGATTCTGAAGTTTACAAGGAATCAGGCTGTGTGGGTTAGTGAAGCTACCTGCGACTTCGACAAAGGCCCGCTTGTCAGTCCGCTTTCCTCATGCTTTGATCGAACTCACAGAAAGTACAGGCAGCTGTCTAAAGGAAGACCCTGCTTCGATTCAGCCGAAATCTGGAGCAACGAGTGGCAGTCATCTTCAGCGCGAGGTTGACCTCTCTCAATGATCCGGATGGCCAGTTTCGGGATAGCCTCGACATACACCAGGGACTGGAACCGGAACCGGAACCGGGAACATACACATGGAAGGTAGATCTATATCTTTGGCGCAATTGCATAGCACGCCTTAGTAAAGCGAATGCTGCAGGGTGGACGGCAAAATTCATGGCGTCGGGAATTTGACATATTAACCGGGAAACCTGGAGGCGATGATCTGCGAGGGACCGACCGTGCTGATGTATTGAGTCCCATATGTACAACGGCTTTTTGCTCCACATTTCCTCCCACCAAGTCATACACCTTCCCAGACTTCAACCAGTGTGCCAGGGGTGCCTATTTCTTCTCCTCCTTCTTCTCTTCAGGTTTCGGCGCAGGCAACTTGAACTCTGCTGGTTTCCTGTCCGAGCCAACGCCAACCTGTTCCCATGCACTTGTGCCACCTTCAAAGTTTCGGAACGCTTGTGTCATCTCCAAGGGCTCTACCACAATTCGCTTCTTCTCCTCATCGTATCTGATTTCAGTGTATCCAGTCAGGGGGAAATCTTTGCGCAGCGGATGCCCGTCGAAGCCGTAGTCCGTCATGATTCGGCGCAGATCAGGGTGGCCTGTGAAGAATACACCGAACATGTCATAGACCTCTCTCTCATACCAGTTTGCGCCATCGTAGAGGGAGGTGATTGAAGGTACCGGTGTCGCTTCATCCGCATATGTCTTGACTCGTATTCTGGAGTTATGTCGCACACTGAGCAGATTGTATACCACTTCAAATCGATAATTCTTGGTAGGAAAGTCTACCGCAGTGATGTCCGCCACCATAGTATACTCCGCCGCAGTGTGGTACTTGAGGAACGTGAAGACAGGAATGACGCCGGTCGGACAAATGTAAATGCAAAGTTCGTCTTTCCATACTGAGAATTGCTGGATATATTTGGGTAAGCAGGACATGAGGTATTGGCCGTATTGATGGAGTGGCAGGGCTTTATCTGCATATTTGTCGGCGTCGTTGACGATGGGTGCTGAGAGCTTGCCCATGGCTTCTCCGAAGGTCAGCAACTTGTCGCAGTTCTATGGTATCCCAATACTCACGCGGGCGAGGAGCCTTTCGCAACTCTGACAGGAGATCGGGCCCAGCTGTCCTCAAGTCTGGTGCGGGTTTGTCGGCGGCATAACTCCTCGTCGATTGAGAAAGAGTAGCGCGTTGGGCGCATCCCTTGGCCTGCGAAGCGGCTCCTAGAGGCCTTTTGCTGGCGAGACGCAGTATTGACTTTGTCGACGACATTTTGCAGGTCTCACCCCGTAGAAATGAGTGACTGGATCTGATAGTAACTCATTCAGAGGACGCTGGAGCATGCTACACTGCCCGTGCTCGACTGGTCATGACGGAGCTCTCTGCAATGCCAAGACTGAAGCTTGTCAACTAGACCCTATATGGATTAGTGCAAGGTCCTCGCCGCAGTCGCGAGTCTTTGCATTTGAACGCAACCTTCGCCTTCCCTCCGTGGCTTTCGATGCGTATTTCATTTCGCTTCACCTTTGCACACACCCTTTCGCCTCATTCCAGCCATTCGTCTCGACCAATATCGCTTGTGAGAATCGGTTTAGCAACTGTGCAGTCTTCCATCAGATGAATATTACACGCCAGACTCGATACTAAAACCCATAGTGCATGGAGGACATTCTCGACCTTTATCCACTGGTGCAGGAGTCGAAAGAGGTGGAATACTTCACAATCATATTATCGCCGTTACCGTTATGAGTAGGTCGCAGGATACCGTCATCGATGATGACGAGGAGACTTGGTGAGTTCAGCTACAGTCGGTCTGTCGCAGGGTTGGCTCGAGGCTGATTACGTGACAAACAGCCCTCTCTGCATCGAAGAGTTTGACCTATCCGACAAGAACTTCAGGCCGTGTCCATGTGGCTACCAGGTACGTCTCGACCCCCGTTGTCACTTCCTGAATGTCCTTGAGGACTCCGTTGTCTGCAAGCACAATTTCGCCTGGTCGATGCTAATGCTTAAGGCAGATTTGTCAGTTCTGCTTCAACAGTCTTAAGACAACTTACGAAAAGAGTACCTGTCCGAATTGTCGAAGACCCTACGATGAGAAGACCATTCAGTACAAAATCCCGACAGCTGAAGAATTCAAACTCGATCAGCTGAATAAAAATAAAAAGCAAGCCGCAGCCAAACGAAAGGAGACGGAGAAACGTGAGGTGGAGAATTCCTCTCGTCGCAATCTCGCTGGTGTGCGTGTCAAGCAACAGAATCTTGTCTACGTTATCGGCCTCATTCCGCAGATCAAAGATGAACAAGCGCTGCTCCAGACTCTACGCGGTCCAGAATATTTCGGTCAGTACGGCGAAATAGAGAAGATCGTAGTCAGCAAAGCCAAACCAGGAGCTGCAAACCAGGGGATTGGTGTCTACGTGACGTATGCTCGCAAAGAGGACGCTGCTCTCTGCATCAACACTGTTGATGGTTCTCTCAACGGCGATCGCGTTCTCAGAGCCCAATTTGGCACCACCAAGTACTGCTCGGCCTATTTGCGAGGGGAAACATGCACCAACAAAAACTGCAGCTTCCTCCATGAGACTGGTGAAGATGGTCAGCATAGCTCATTGCAAAACGAACCCCATGGGGCCAGACTACCTATTCGACCTGCTGTGTCGGCCCAGAATTCTTCAATGAACCCTCCACCTCGACCTCTGTCAGCCGCCCAGAACGCAAGCACTCAACCAATGGCAAGGCAAGGTAGCAAGGAAAATGACAACAGCAGGAAGAACTCGCAGGATGGTTCGGCTCTGCCCTCCACTGCCAGCTGGGCGACTGCAAATGCTTCTATCGCACGAACGAGGCGAGCGAGCCAAACCAATAGCAGGGCTACTCCTAGTCCCCAGGCCATTCATGCTTCACTTGCTGCTCAGAAGCCGGATGAGCCCAAAGCCAAGGAACCTCTTGTCGGTCAGCCATCTACCTCGACCGCTCCGAGTCCTCCAAAGACGGCACCTAGACCAGACCAAACAGTCCCCAAACCAAAGCCCAAGCCACTGGACCCGATACAGCAACAATACGAGGAGGTTCTACGATGTGTATCTCGGAATTACCGGTTTGTCTACGACGACTCGTGTCTCAGTCCAGAGGCTCGCGCCGCGGTGGATGACATGCCCTGTTTCATCGACCCTTATGGCGGTGCCAAACGCCGCGCCATGCGTGAGAAAGAGGAAGCCGAGCGGGCAAAGTTAGAGGCCGAAGCAAAAGCCAAACTCGAGGCCCAAGCCACATCTGCGGCGGAAGAAACACTGGACGAGGACAATGTTGTTGCTGGTAGCCTCGCTTTAGGTGGGGAGCCAGAGGATGATCCGAGAGGTTCTTCAGCACGTGGAGCAATCGGACGCCCGCACCAGTCTTTGACCCAGACTTTGACCGACCAATTCTCCTCAATGGTTATGAATAGTCGCAGCCTGACACCTCAACAGCGACAACAACTGGCCCTGCTCAACACCGGCAACTTACCACAAGCGCCAGGTCTCGGTCAACCGAGCTCTCAGAACATCGCTTTCGAGATGTCAGACTTTGACAGAAGAGGACCACAGTACAGCCAAGCCCAGTACGAACAGATCAGCAGTCATCAACGCCACGGTTCCAGATACTTCAATAATGATACCAAAACTACCACCAGCAATCGCTTTCAAGGGCAACAGCAGAGCTTCTATTCCAGCGGGGTTCAAGGACCACCTCCCGGCTTGCCAACAGCCGGGACGCCTCCGGTCAGCGGTGGCGGCATGTTCGCTCATGGCCAAAATTTCACCAACCCTGGTTTTGGAACTTCCAAAGATATCAACGCTGAAGTCTATTCGAGGAATCGCAGTGGAACAAATCAAGGTCATGATCTGTCTAAGCGTGAGTTGCTCCTTTCCTTACAAAATAACCCCCTTCGGTCACCCCCATTGTCAGCCCCTGCCCCTGGCGTCCTCAACCCGCTCTACGCTCAATATCAGACATACCAAGATCCCGGGCTTGTCAAGCAAAGGAAAAAGGGCAAGAAGCACAGACACGCTAACACTTCCTCTTCAGGAGGTGGTGTAGAGCATCTTGCAGACCCGAGCATCGCATCAGCGAGAGTCCACCAGAGCAATACGACAGGGCAGGGGCTGTTTGGGGGTAATCAAGGTGGGTACCAGCAATCAAACCTATACAGCGGCGGCGGCGGGTACAATCGATGGTGATTGACGACATTCCAACCAAACCATTCTATGCCCTTTTTTCTAGTTTCTCTTCTTATGATGGATTCTGTTTGGCGTTGGTGGTACGAGGCCTACCTACTCGGATCAGCGAGCAATGCATAAGTTAGTAGCTGAATGGCGAAAACTTAGTGGAGTAACGGCATGGTCACAGTCATGGTCCCGGGCGAGCGTGGGACGCATCGAAAAATCAATCTATCGGCATCAGGCTTCTTCTTCAGCAGCATCAAGCGTCCCATTTTCACGGCTCTGTTATGTATGTTAGTACCCTTCTCTGACCATGTTACAAAAAGGTCAGGCAGATCAGAAAAACAATTTCTTACAATTCCTTTTAGGTGAATGCTCTAGAGACAGTAAAAAAAGCTTGTGCTGAGGGACCTGATGCAAAAAGCCTGATTGTCTTTGCCTGTACCCTTGAGCCCGTTCAAGTACCCGCCGCCGTGTTGTCTGATGGTTTCTGGCTGTGTCCTTTTTGCTTATATGGTTTGCTTGGATGTTTCGCTGACCTTGTCGTTGCAGTGGATGAGACGAACTTCCCGCCTTTGCCAACCCGGTCAGATACACAGCCTCCACCCTTACATTCTCGTGTCTCGTCCTTCCAGAGTCATTATAGCTCGGGTCTTCGGTCATCAACGCCGAAAATTCCGCCAGGTTTTGAGCTCAGTCATGGACATCCTCCTTCTATCAGGTCGGTGTCTCCTACCCAGCCTGCTCAGGCAGTCGGACAACGAGGCACATCTATCAGTTCTGTACCTATCGCTCCAGCTGTGCCAATCATGCCCATAGCGCGTCATACATCAACTCCAAAGCCAAAAGGTTCCGATCCATCGAAAGAAGACAGCAAGATCATGCCGGTCGACGATGCTCCTACCTCGAGCAAAAAGCCTAGCATTGGAGCTAATGAAATCAGTCTCGGCTCACCCAAACCAAAGTCAAGCCGCCAGAAGTCTGGGACTGAGAAGAAAGCAGATGTAGCGAATAAGGTTGAAGAGAAAATTGAGAAGAAAGATGACTCTCAGACTCTTGCGAAGGCTGAAGACATCAAGGGCAAAGGGAAAGCCCCTGCACTGAGACCTGGGAAGATAGAATTACCTCAAGGTACCGTTTCGGATGCACCTACTGAGTCGCCGCTCCCAGTCGTCAACACTAGTGGTTTGGACAAATCTGCTACACCAATTTTGGATTCTGCCGTCGTTGGCACACCGGCGACAATGAGCCCGCGACCAATCACTCCTGTTACTACAACTCCGCCGGAAACATCCAAGACGTCCATGGCGCGACCGAGAACTCTGCGCGTGACGACCGGAATGCCCACCAAAACGGTAGATCAGACTCCAGCTTCTGCTACGACCGAAAAATCAAGCGCTGTGCCTCCGGTTTCGGCTATGAAGAAAGGCTCGAGGCGGCTATCTCTCTCTTCGGCCCAGCTTAGTAGGCCTTCAACTCCAGCGATGTCTGAGCGCCCTTCTCATGATGCTTCCCGTGCAAGCTCTCCTCCACCGAGTATTGTTGGTTCTGCTCCGGAGCGAAGCAAGAGCAAGGCCCAACTAAAGAAAGAACGGCGGGAGAAGGCTAAGAAGACAAATGAAACCAATGACGCGGTTCCAAGTGCTGCCTCTACTCCTGTGGTGGAAGAGGTTGCACCGGTCATTGCTCGACAAAAGAAACAGAAGAAGCAACGGGTGGAGAATAGCACCCCCGCTAGTGGTGACGAGAAGGCGAAGCCAGAGACGCAGGAGATCGGCACGAAGTTACGGGAAGCGATCGAGAAACAGAACATGGAAACTACTGTGGATGGGGCGGACCAAAAGAAGACATTGGAGAAAGACAAGGCCGCTGTCCTCGCTTCGCAGCAGGCCGAAAAATCTGCAAGTCAAACCCAGAAATCAGGCACTCCTCGAACAGCAACACCGAAGCAAGAGTCTGCCGGTAAAGGTGGAGAAGCCAAGGCCACCTACACGATGCGCGACTTGCACGATGAAGCTGAGAAGATGGTCGCAGCCACTGACGGCCTTTCGACCCACGCGGCTATTCAAAAACTGCTCAACGAGCATATTTCCTCGATGCCCAAGATCTTCTCTTCGCTCATTCAAATGGGGGACCTTTCTAGAGATCACCCGTGGCTCAATCCGCCCTCTTTCAACTCGGCCACGTACAAATTACCGCCGGACTCCCGACGTGGCCAAGAGTACTTGGATGGCAACGGCTACAGTGCCAATGATGCATTTGGCTATATATACCTGCCACTCAAGGAGAAGCAAGCATTGAAGGATGGCAATGCCGTCAGTGTTGCAGATGCGGGAGAGCGAAGAGATGATCTGCTAAAGAGATGTCTGGTGACACCTAATGGATGGGTCCTGAGGCATCTCAGCGCTGAGGAGGGTGAAAAGCTCCTCGAGCTCGAGGAAAAACGACAAATATATCTGGAGGAGTTTGGAGACCTGGGCATCATGGCCGGTTTGGGCGTGCTTGAAGCCGACGATTACACCAATCTTGGCGGTGGGATGGAGAGGCTTGCCAGACAGGGTGAGCGACACGGCGTAGTTTGGATCATGGGTGAAGATGGCGACATCGTTGACGACGACGAATTTGAGCCATTCGACGACGAAGACGGTGAAATTGATGGCGAGATCGGGGACAGCGACGAAGAGGGCGAAGAGGAGGAATATGGCGAGGAAGAAGGCCTGGATGATGAGGGCGAGGCAGGGTTTGCAGCCGACGACTCGGTCAACATGCCAGGCGGCTGGGATCTCCCACCTCGGAATCCTCATCATGCTACCAGACTTGGTTCTGGTGGGCGAATTAACTCTCTTCCTGGCTTGGGTCCACATTCTAGGACGAACGCTCTGCGCTTGCCTTCAAGAGGTCCACCGATTGGCGTGGAAGATCCTACGCCACAGGACAATCGTGTCACCGCTGGTCCAAGCACGGCTCCCCAAAACGCAAGCAAACACCCTCTACCTGCTTCAGCGGCTGCAAATGCAGCAAACGCAACAACGACCGAAAACGTCAACGTGCGTCTTCTTGACGCCGATGCTCTGCAGAAACGTGTCCAAGAAACTCAGAAAGCACTCGACACGGCACGCAAGGAGATGGAGAAGGCTGAGAAGCTTTGGAACAAGAAGGCAAAGGACATTGGCCGGTGGAGAGATGGGCTCATCGGGTCGCTGGGTGTGAAGGGCTAGGAGATCCCTTCAACTTCCCAAGCAGCAGCAACGGCAGGCAGTTCGTCAAGAAGAGCCAAAGGAAAGGCCAAAGCAAAAGAGAAAGGGAAAGGGAAAGCAAAAGCCATGATCGACAAGCAGCAGTCGACCCAGGGAATTGAGATCGAATTACCCCAGGCCGAGCCATTGCCACCGCGCTTTCTTGATGTTTTCGAGACCGATTCAGATGCACCAGCTACGCAACTCTGGATCGAAGGTCTACTTGTGGACGACGACTTTCAGATGAAGAGAGACATCTGCACTACGGTTTCTGAAACGATTAGGCCAAGCTTGAACGATCGAGAGAAGCATATGGTCCAGATCCTGAGGGCCTCTGATACCTTCGACAGACAGGTGATTCGCAGAAAAATCTTCACAGTAGAGGAATGGGATTGGCGCTATCGTGACGATCAAGTTGACGGCAACGGCGCAGGGCCCCGACTGCGTGGACCTGATCGCCTGGTTCCACACGTTGCTGCAGCGGCCGCGGCCCTGGACGGCATCGATCTTGAAGAGATCAGAAGCGATATTGAGCCCAGGAGGAGAATGCGCGAGTGGCTCCTGCTGACCAGGAGAATCCGCGAGCCATGGGAAAACAGGACCAGCCTCCTTGCCTCGCCCGTCCCCACCAGTGTCAAGGTTTGCCTTCCGCCTCCCGAACTCTGGCATCTCTTTGGAGGATCTTTGGTGAATTTTGAGCGCCGGGCCCGGGTGAGGAAGGTGAATCCCAAGGAATGGAAGACCCTGTTGTTTCTGATTGAGCTCATCCGTCACCGTTGGGAGTTGCAGAACAAGGGCCTCTTGTCCCCCGAAGACTTTCAGACCCCGCAACGGAGGGACGACCTTTGGGAGTGGGCGTTGCATTGTTACGACGGGTTGTTGAGGATTTGGCAGTTTCAGAATGGGAAAAGCCCTACGGGGTATCTGAAGAAAAGGTCGCGTTGATGGATGAAAAGAAAATTAGTCAATTGTTGATGGAACGGGGAGAAGTGTGGGTGTTATGAGTGGGCATGAGTATGGGCATGGGTATTGGTATCGCTAGGTACAAATGGTAATGGGACTGGGACTGGGACTGTGATGGGGACCAGGGACGGGTTTGTCTTCTGGGTATCATTATTCTATTCTCGACTTCTTTGCTGTTCTTACAAACTGAGCATGCCGTGGCCTTTGCATTCTGTTTCGGTCCCCTTCCTGCCCCGGGCATCATCCTTCCGCTCGTTGTGCTCGGGTATGCTGTGGTATGGTATGCTACCGAGCATATGAATACCTAGTATTCAACTTGCACGCAATTGATCAATCAAACACTCTTGTACAAAGCTCCTTCGTATCCCTCTGTCCCCAATCTGTCGGAATATGAAGCTCAAGGTCAAGATAGCACTTGGGTGGTTTGTCCGAGACATCGTGTGCCACATATTCATTCAATCCACAGCACAGGATTTCTCGATCCCTCATTGCTAGTCAAATCAGCACATCCACCCATCTGTTCCTGTCTATCTAGGTCGACTTTTGTTTTCCACACAAAATCCCATTCTCCATGGCGGGATGGCACGTCCTGGTCGAGTTTTCTCACAGATTTTGTATTTTGTCTTGTTGCGTCTTACTTTCCTCCGCGTCAGGAAAAGTCAAAGGGTCCCTTGCTCCCAGCAGCTGCTGCCTTCTGGACGTGGCTGGTGGTCGACACGGCGGGCGTGTGCGCTGCGGTCTTCGAAGCCAGGGCAATCGGGTCAAGGATGGCTTTCAGGATCTGGATCTCGTTCCAGTCGGAGTGCTTGATCTTCGAGAAGATGATGTCGTATTTTTCTGCTGGTGCGGCTGAAGTGTTGGTGGCGCTAGGACTTGACGAGGGAATATTAGGAGCACTTGTTCCCACTGCGGTCGGGATGCCAGTGTCGAGGCGAGGAGATATTTGTGCGATGACGCGCACGATAGCTCCGCATGGAAATTTCGGGAAGGAGGCGGATCCCGTGGCGTCCCAGGTTGCTTGCGGGACAATGGTGCCTGTGAGGTAGGGCGGTCGGTCTGGAAAGAACAAATCCGCGAGTGTGACGGTTCGACTGGCTCCATTGTTCTGAGTGGTGTGTACCACAGCATAGATCACGAGGTCCAACGGCTTGGTAGTGCTGGTCCGAAAGCTCGTCCCGGCAGGGACTGGAGTGGGCGGCCGCAAACAGGAGAAGTTGACGAAGATAAAAATGCGAGCATCCATAATACGGAAGCAGATCGGAGGTGGCTGTGAAGCTAACAACGTTGCGAGTGGTCCAGGAGTAAATGTGGCCGTTGGGGGAGCACGAGCACGCATGAGTCCAACGAATGGCTTCATTGGCGCCTTGTGTGGCACTTTCATATTGGTTTCAATCGGTGACGATGCCGTCTTGAGCGTCTTGGAGGTTTCTGATCCGGCTGAGCTTGGAGTTGGACATGCCGCTCTTGCCGCCAGTGCCTTTTCGGCCTCAAGAAAGTTCTCAATGTCATTGTTATCGTCATTGAAGAGGTCTTCCTGGCTATCCTTGTTGGACGCATGCGGAGCGGCAAAGTGGTATTCCTTGTCGGGCTGTAGAAGTCTCATTGGTGCCCCATGCTGTTCCTCCACCACCAAGGCTGTGACGACGGAAACTGTTCCCTTTCCCTCCCCTGTCATAAGTAGCATCTTCTTTGCTGGTAAAGCCTCCGTGTCCGTAAGAAGCGCCTCCGAAGACGTCCGCTTATGTCCAGATGCAGCGATGTTGAGCTTACTTTGGCGGATTGGCAGGAGACTTTCATCAGTCTCAAGTTGACCAGGATTCGAGTCCTCGACAGCCCGATAAGTCTTTGTTGGGGTTTTTTCGTTTCCATACGGCAGTACTGCAGTTTTTAGCTCGTCTTCAGACCTGGCCTTTGCAACTCGCTTTTTGCGTGCTGATGTCGGTGATGTTGAGGGGGCCTTCCACTTCCTTTCCTTTCGGCTTCGCTTAATGCGCAGGGCTGAGTCGAGGATTGCCTCACGAAAAGGGCTTGCGCATGAAGATGGCACTTCTTCATCATCGATGTCCGATTGAGATGACGGGAGAGTGGCAAGAGCGGCAGTGACAGATGTGGGCGGCGGATTGACGGGTGTCCAGTTGTTTTGCCTGCCATGGTTAGACTTGTTCAGTTCATATGATGTATCTGCTCGCAGTAATCCTACCAGACAGGCAGTTTGGCCTGGACGTCGACTGTCGCCTGGAGTTCACTCAGTTCACTGCTGGACATCCAGCTCAAGTCTGATGGGGGTGAGCTCATTGCAAATGACTTGGCCTGGACAGTACTTCTAAGGTCACAACAGCAATCTTGAGAACCACGAAGTCCTAAGAATGAGAATGTTCAAGGAAAGGAATCACGGAGCATGGAGTGAGAGTTGGAAAAGAGCGACTCAGGTTGTGAGAGAAGCCAACAATTTGGGCACAGGATGGATGAGTTTGGCCGTCCGTCTGTCACAGGAGCACTGCCTGGAAGTGAAAAGCTGTGTCCCCATTGTGCAGGAACCATTTTGAGTCATTTAGCCGAGTTTCATTCACGCTCTCGAACCTCAAAACTAAGTAGTTTGCAATGTGCATGTGGATTGAAAGGCTTGGTGACAGCAGGTGAGGCAGTCGTCACTGCGTAGAGCAGGGCGGCAGTAGAAAGCACCGCTTGGCAGCGACCAGTTCGGCAATTGCATGTCTTTCAGTGGTGATCAGAATCACATGAGCCTAGTGCACAGCTCTTCAATCTCTAGGTACCTACCTACATAGTATCCATGACCGTCTTTGTGTGAAAGGACACACGGTTTTCGTCCAGTATCAGCGACCAAGAACGATGCGAGTCGTGTTCGTGGGCCAAAGAAAGTGACTAACCACATTTGGTTAGCGGATGTTTATGAATTCTGAATGTGGAATGCGCAAGGCACAAAGGCACAGAACCTCACAATTTCAGTCCAGAAGTCGTTCAACTGCGCGCCCACTTGCCCTGCTTAGCAGCTCTATTGACAATGTCGTATGCAATTGAGACCAAGAAGCGCAAGTTTGACCGCATCCTCGAGGCCCTAACCGATGGCGCCGCCTCTACTCCTCCCTCGGCTCCCGCCTCGCCCTCGCGCTCTTCGATCAACGCCTCGACCACCTCAATTTCTCTTTATGCTGCCTCTGACTCCTCCAAGCGACGTCGCATAACCCCCACCTCCAAAACCACCGCACCGTCCACCTCCCCGCCGGTCACGCTGAGCGGCCACTATCTCCCATCAAGCCGAGCTGCCTTTCTTCAACGACTGGAGACATTTCGGCATGTGACCCAATGGCATATCCCATCTACCGATCCCATCAACGCTGCAGCATGGGCGAAAAGAGGCTGGACTTGCGTCGACACAGATACAGTAGCATGTGGTGTTTGCAAGGAGAGGCTGTACATTGACCTGGATGTCGACAAGGAGCTACTCAAGTCCTCGGAGAAGGAGGGCGACGAAGGTGCTGATGAGGAAGCAGATGCGGACGACGAAGACAGCTTCGCTATCTCATCCGAGATTTACGACAACATTGTCAAAAGATACCAGGACATGATTGTCACCGCTCATGCAGAAAGTTGTCTCTGGCGAAAGCGAGGGTGTGACGCATCAATTCAGCGCATCGAAGGTCTCTTGAACACCACCTTGGCCCTTTCCGGACTCAGAACTCGCTACGACAGTCTTGCCAGTCACTTAGATGAAATACCCCAAGTGGAGCCTCTGCCTTTGGCCTCCGCTGCGAATCCTCACGAGTTGGATCGATTCCGACTCGGTGGGCAAGAAAGACCTCACGTCGACACGCTTAGACTGGCAGTCTGTGGCTGGGCCAGGAAATGTGACGATGTCATTGAATGCCGTCACTGCTTCCGCTCACTGGGTCTCTGGTTATATCGCGGCGAATCACCTGCGATTGAGAAATTGGATGCCATAGACAACCACTTGGAATATTGCCCCTGGCGGTCCGCCGAGGCTCAAGACACCGAAATACAAACGGGGCACAGCAGGACCACTACGGGCGAGCAAATTGCGCCGAAGAAAGAACGAGTGCCAGGTTGGGTCCTGGTGTATCAAGCGATTGCAAAGGACAACCGACAGAAAAGTGCATCAGCCGGAACGCTGTCAACTGCAGCCTCCGAGACCTTCTTGAGCGAAAATGCCAGCGAATCCACGACGCCCGAACAGCGTGAGAAGAGAATGAAAGACTTACTACGGAGGATCAAGGAGATTAAGAAACCGTTCAACGTCAAAGCCCTCCTAAAGCGCAAGGACAAACCCAAGGCTTAATCAAATCTACCGTGGGCTATGTAGACGCTATCGTCACCATCACCGTCTTCTACATCCGCGTAGAGAGATAAATGGCGCATCCACCCTGCTGGATCCAGGATAGGATCCGAAGGTTGGGATGTCCGGAAAGGTCGCCGGCTAAGAACCACTGATATCTACTTGTTCTGGCACCGAGCAAGGTATCGAGCCATGGCTTCGGGAACGAGGCCGGATCTCGAGCCCTCCTAGGATGGTGGCCGACCGGAAAATGCTCGGAATATTACGGGAAACCGGCGCCCCAGCGCAGGTGCGGAACTTGCACTTGTCCGCCCCCGAGAGGAATTCTCATAGAACACGTTCGTGTAGCGCGACGAGGCTGAGGATGTTGTGGATGTTGTAGGATAATAGGAAAAAGTTTCTCCTACCTTCCAGGTTGGCTTCTGAGTTGGAGTTTGGAGCTGGCGAAAAGAGTGCCCGCAAGCCGTGGTGCAGGCAGCTCCAGTGAGTAGGCTTAACTATTAGCCTTCCCCAGATTTGCATTGGAAGGCCCGCTAAGCCACGGTTACCAGCCTGGAATGTTGAACAAGTGGGGAGCAAACAACAATGACATCAACATCCCAACGCTGCCGAGTCGAGGCTGATGAGTTCCGCAAGCTCATCACCAAATCCACAAATCCACAGAATCCTTAGGCAATGCTTTGGTCAGCCTCGTTGCACGTGCAATCCAGGCCAGCCTTGATGAACCGATTCCCTTACAGTGGGCCATTGAGAACACGGAATAGTCCGAATCTTCCCGGGGAACGAAGCCCATTTCCGATGAGGAGCGATTGAGTCTTTGTTGGGTGCGCCCGCGCTTGGGCGATCTTGCAGTGAGCAAAAGCAATATCCGAGCTGTTTCAGAGGAGAGGGTCAATTTTACGATACGAGTGGGGAGGGGGAAAGCAATTGAGAGAGAGGGTGAGAGGGTGAGAGGTAGAGCAAGGTGTGTAGCATGTGATGAGGGGAAAGGAACAGCTACAGGCGTCCACAGATAGCACCCCTTACGAGTAAGGTATTGGGGAAGGGGAGAAGCTGGCTGGGCGGTGCAATGGGTGGCACGTCAAGGCACATGTTGAACACCTGCAAACAGGCCCACGAGAGACCAACAAGGGCCCTCGGGAAGGGCTGGCACCGCTGGCTTGCTTTCTGGGCGTGAGCTGGTGGTGCATGATGCTTGTTGGCTCACCAAAACGCCTTCCCCGCATCTGGCGCCTCTTCCATCTGATCGCTACCGGGTCCGGAGTATGGCAAAGCCCATCAGCCCGGCCCATCATCCAATCCTCGTGCCTTGAATAATGCCATCACCACCGTCATTTGTGCTAGGAGCAGCAGTTGAACAGGGAGTGGACAGGGTCAGACACCTGGACATTCCGCTCGACAGACACACACACACTCTCTCTCTCTCACGCACAGACACACGGCCAGGCCAACCGCCACGGCTGCCCTCGAAACTCCAAGCTATTCTCTTCTCGACCGAGTTGGCAACCTCTCTTCCGACCGACTTCTTCCTTCTTTCCTAGCAGGGCCGTCCTTGATCTTCATTCTTAATCCAGCACATACCCGTATTTCCCCCATATTCCTATCTTCTCCTCTCCCCTTGTCGGTGCATCATCCTGTACATACTGTCGGTCACCGACATAAAGAGTTGTCACCTGCTGTCGAGTCCTAGCTGCGGTTGTGTGTCTGACAGCTGCTCCAAAGCCTCCGCACCAAAGTCGTCACTTCCCCGCTCCGTTGTATAGGCCATAGACCGCCTTCTCACCGCACGAGACAAGTCGTCAACTGCCACAGAGTTGCTGGAGTTTGTTCCTGCTTTGTAAGTGGTTCCTTCTCTGTCCGCATCCAGACGGCCCTCTGGTCAGAAAAGGTCCCGGTCACTCGAGCTGTTCCTCGAACACCGCGGGCCTAGTAATGCGTAGATGCAAGTGGGGAAATTGCTAACGGAGCATTGCGCCAGCCTAGATACGACCTCTCCTCACTGTATTGCTGTCTGGACCAGCATCAACTTCACCTCACCTGATACCTCCTCTCTCCCTGTAGTACAATGTCTAGCGGCACTGCCAACCGGATCAAGGATGGCGCTCGATCAGCCGCCACGAAGGTCGAAGAAGCAGCGAGCGAGGCAGTGAACAACCCTGTCCAAGCCAAAAATGACTTCCTCCATCTTCCTGTCGTGCGCGCCGCTCTCCCCTTTGTCAATGGAGGTCTTGCAGGCATGTTTGCAACTGCGTGCATTCAACCCATAGACATGGTCAAAGTGCGCCTACAGCTGGCGGGCGAGGGTGTGAAGACAGGTCCCAAGCCCACGGCTCTGGGGGTCACAAGAGACATCATTGCTCAAGGGAAGGTGCTGGACCTTTACAATGGTCTCTCGGCGGGTCTGTTGAGACAAGCAGTCTATACCACCGCAAGACTAGGGTTCTTCGACACCTTCCAGAACACGCTGCAGGCACGGGCTGAGAAGAACGGCACAAAGGTCACATTCGCGGAGCGAGGCGCGGCCGGCCTTGCAGCCGGTGGTCTGGCTGCCATGGTTGGCAACCCTGCTGATTTGGCACTCATTCGAATGCAATCTGATGGGCTGAAACCCAAAGAAGCCCGCGCAAACTATAGATCAGTATTTGACGCCTTAACTCGCATTGCCAAAGCCGAAGGCGTCACGGCTCTCTGGGCCGGAGCCTATCCCACTGTCATCCGCGCCATGGCTCTCAACTTTGGTCAACTCACATTCTTCGCCGAATCCAAGACTCAGCTCAAGCATTACTTCCCCGACATCTCAGAGTCCACGAACCGCTTCGGCGCATCCGCGATTGCTGGGTTTTTCGCCTCCTTCTTCAGCTTGCCGTTTGATTTTGTCAAGACGCGGTTGCAGAAACAACAGAAAGGCCCTGATGGCAAGCTCCCGTACGCTGGCTTCTTCGACTGTGCCAGGAAAGTTGTTCGTGATGAAGGTTGGCTCAGATTTTACCGTGGATTCGGCACCTACTATGTCAGAATCGCACCACATGCGTGAGTAACAAACTTCCCCAGAAAGATTCGCAGGCTGACGTGGAACAGAATGATCACCCTGATCGTTGCCGACTACCTGAAATTGATCACGGCCTGATCCATTCGTTCCAGGGCGGGAATTGGAAAGAGTCCTCGCGGTCGAAGCCATGTTGGATAAGAATAGCACCGGTGGCAGGATTGGAGGAACAAACAGAATGAATGAAAGAAGACATCCACCGTCGCAAGAGGAGAGACAGCAGTCCACGGCACACTGTTCCAGGCTGAAAGGTCCGAATATCGCTCAATCTCAAGGGTCAGGTCAAAGACGTGATTTATGGCAGGTCGAAAATCTGTGGCATATACCCTTGGAACTACGGCGCTCTCGCAGTTGTCATATACAGCACAAATCTAGCATCCTTCCGGCGTTGATAGGTAGCTAATTAGGAAGAGTTGTTCATAGATGTTGCTAAATGTCGAAGCAAAAAAATTGTCTCTAGACTTGCTCCCTCGGCATTTTTAAATTGCCGGTCAGCAGGCAACTCTGGCGACAGCAACATCCCTGAGCGGATCGTCTGCTTCACCGAAAACTGCAAACTGCGGAGTTTCCAAGCCAGATTCCCCGTCAACAAATTGCAAAAAGAAAATTGGCTACACGGTGTTCTGAGAGGTTTAACGACTATGACTGCCAGCTATCAGCATGAGCGCCTCGTTACTCTTACAATTAGTCCTCACTGGCACCCAAACTCACTACGAAAGCCCCGGGTTGATCGATGAGAAGAGATTGGAACACCTGTTGATCGCTGGCAAACAAATTCTCTACAAGTCGCATCAAGAGAGCGACGTCCGGTCGGCGCTGGGGTTCAACCCTCGAATATGGGAGAGCTTGACAGCGGTGCTGAAACATGCCCTTCCGGCGCTCGAACAACAATCCTTTACCTACAAACACCCTCCGCATCTAGGCTTTGGCGGTAGCAGCTCCGAACTCATTGCTGCCCACTACCTTAATCTCGTCAAGGACATTGAACGGCTCAACGATCTCTGTACCATCGCGCGCAACCTCCTCGCCACCACCAAAAAGGCGCAGAACCTCGCAGCGGAGAAAGGGTTCGATCAACAGATCCTCAAACTCATCGATGTCTGTGTTAAGGTCACAGCTCGGGGGTTCGACGGCGAGGCAAACCCTCGGAACGAGGAGAGATGGCAAAAGGTGGTGAATCTGTACAAGAGGCTGTTGATCACTTGTCTGCAGTTCTTGCATAACTTTATCATGCACAATGAGCAGCGAAAATTGGTTCTGTGGCTGGATCTGTTCGGACAGTCCCAAGGGAATGATGTTGACGACGAAGGCAGTCAGCCAGACCAGCAGACTGTTGAAGATGAAGGCAAGGACCACGCTGCGAAGGAGGACAGGATCAGGTCGACCGTCGAGAAACTGCCGCGAAGAGTGGGTCGGCTTCCGATGGATGGAGATGACCCCGGGTACAACATCGACGATGTCCATGCTCTGTTTGACCTCATGAGCACCAACAAGGAGCCGGACGAAAATACTCAAAAGGCGGCAAAAGTGCTCATGGACAAGATCCGTTCAGACATGGAAACTTTGTCGGGTATGAACTCGAATCAACTGGACGATAGCCCGGATGTGCTGTTGAAAGTGGGAGCTGAACTTCGTGCTTGGCTGCAGACAAAGGAGGATGTTACGACCACCGAGACCCATTCTTCACAGGTCAAGCAGGTTGCCGAGAAGATCATGGCTTTAACTCAAGTCAATGGCTACAAACCTGGTGGCAAAATAAAGGATTCTCAATGGAGCGATCTACCCGAGCCGGGTTCGTATGGCGACCTGAACGAATCCGCCCAGGATTTGACAGAAGAAGACTTGAGCATGCCCCGAACCGCTCAGTCTGCAGCGGCGACGTTAAAGGAAGCAAAGGACGAACTCATGGCTCGACTGCATCCACGGCCGACTCCTATGGTGGATTATGACGGGCCGGAATATGATGACGATGTTGACCCAGAAGAATATGAACTTGAAGACGACGAAGACGACCTCATCAGCGTCGGGGATAGTATGGAAGACGACGACTACCGCGGATCAGGGGATCAGGAACGCGGTCTCCTCACCGACGTTCCCCTGGTCCTTGGACCGACCGAGATTGAAGCATTACCCATGATCATTCAAGCAGGCATTGTGGACAATTTCGGCTCCAAGAACGGCACTACCGCTCATCAGCAGGGTCTGAAAAACATGCAAGCGGTTCGCTGTCACATATTACTCGCTCAAGAAGCAGGACGTAACGTTCTGCGGGAGCTGCTGATATTTATCGCCGCGTGGGATTTGCCAGATGATGAGTTTTATTTCAAAATGATGGTGCAGATCATGGAATCCATCCTGAAAAACGGGCTAATGTCCCATGCCTACGCGGACTTTGGCCAACCCAAGGACATCATCTCCCCAGCGCAAGCTGTTGTTATCAAGATTCTGACGCATATCTTCCGCGCGAAATATAGTCCTCCTTCGGCAGCGCAACAGCAGCAGAATGCGGCAGGTGAACAACCACCTACAGCACAGCAGCAGAAACCTCGCCTGAATCCGTCGCCGCTCAGCCGTGTGGACGTTCTCACCGTCCGTTATATTTTTATCGTCTTCCGAGGCAACATCATCCCTGAAACCTGTGCCCTCATCTACCTCCAGGGTCAAATTCGTGCCGGCCTCGCACTCGCCGAGGATTTCCCACTTAACTTGTGGGACATGGAACGTGTGTATGAGGGCGTGTATCAGTTTCTGGAATTCTTTGCCGTCCTCACAGAGAACAACGACTGGAAGAAGTTGCTGGTGCAATGGGAGATTGTGTATGATTTGGTGACGCTGATAAAGGAGCTGGATCAAAGTATTGCAAAGGTTGGGTTGACGCAGACCATGCCTCCTCCAACGGCAAGTGCGAATGGGAGTGTGAAGGTGACGACGAATGGAAGTGAACCACAGAGCACGGCCGGTATCGAACCTCCGGAGCAAGCATCAACACTTCCTGCCCACGTTGCCGTTGAAAGACCGTATGATACTACTGTCCCAGCGGGAGAATCGGCGCAGGAGAATGGCACCTCAACAATCACCGAGTCGCTCCCACAACTGCCAAATGACCTCCCCTCACCGTCACCCCCTGCACAGGCTCCACCCGCAGCAGCAACCGTGACCGAGGAACCAGCAGATTTCGAATGGCGGAACCTCAAGAAACTGATTGTGCTGGTGTTGTCGAGCTTGGTCTGGAAGTCGCCGACAGTGCAAAACCAGATCCGGGAGTATGGCGGAGTTGAGACGATCCTGAGTTGTACAACCTATGATGGTACGTAAATCCACCACCTGTTCCTCTGCTGTGCACATAAGCGTCTTTTTCTGTGGAGTTGTGGTTGTCTTGCCCTACAAACCTCCTCACTCCACACTTCCCTTTCCATGTCTCATTTTCACTGACGGGTTTTTGTGGACATGTAGCATGCAACCCGTACATCAAAGAACACGCCCTAATGTGTCTCAAATTCCTCTTGGAGAACAACCCGGAAAACCAAGCCCTCGTCTCTTCCCTCGAGGCCAGGGAAATTGTCCCCCCGCCTGGTGCTGGTGAAAAGGACGCAGAGATTTTGAGAGAGACGACCGAGAGGTTAGGGTTGGAGGTGCGCTTGGGAGAGGATGGGAGGGCGAGGTTGGTCAGGAGAGAGGGTGGGCAGGGTAACCACCTGGGAGGGGCGAGCTCTAGAAGGGCGATGATGCCGGCGGCGGACAGGAATCTGAATGGAAGGAGTGGGAGTGGGAGGATCGAGGAAGTTGGGGATGATGACGAGTATGATGAGATGGAGGCGTTGGGGTTAGGCGTGAATGGAGACGAGGCTGAAGAAGGCAAGGGGAAGGATAAAGGGAAGGGCAAAGAGAGGGCGGTGGATCTGGATGGCGATGAAGACGATGATCAAGAGATTGAATTCATGTGATGAACGATTCACACTACGAGGTACTTGCGCCGTCGTAGAGGCGGAGGGTCAGATCGGATGAGATGAAATTAGATTAGGAGTATCTGCTGATTAGAGTAGGACGAAGACTAGATGTACAATTTGACAGTGTGGTGGCATGGTCGTATTTGATTCTTGTCGAAGCCAGACGGAGACTGCGCTGGTTCTTGCACGCTCAATCGAGTACGCTTCGCCCAGAACTCCGTTGAGAGATCCCCCAATACTGGACGATGATTATCTCCCTCTCAGATGTGAATCTGACGTTCACTTCCGTGCACGCCCCCATCGACAGCTCCAACGGGTACAAGCGTTAATGCATACATAACTGTATTGTATCAGTTAATGTACTGTAGGTTGCAATAAGTGTGTGTGTATCTGCTTTGTATGAAGATTATTTCAGTTCATAGGGAGAAGAGAGATATCCATCATATAACTAGGCATGAAGAGAGCCTATTTTGCTACATACAAGCAATGGAGTGATTTTGGTTCCTTGTGCAAACGACATCACAGGCCGAAATATGACCGCGGGCAGCCACAGTCCGAACCGATCAGTTCTCGGAAAGAGATAGAGACAACCACCTTCCCCTAGTCAGCCAGTTACCCAGCCGGATAGACGGCCACTGTGGCAAGTCCTGTAGCCCATTTCTTTCGCCCCCTTGGTGCATGCCCTCGAGAGCGAAGGAGGGGGACGGGACGGAGAAAGGAGAAATTCCCCCGTTCTACCGTCGTGGTCCTCTAATGAGCCACCCGCAGATGGGGCATTTGGACCCAGGGATGCCTCTTCCTGGGCAGCCGTGCGTATTGCAGGCAATTTCGGATTCGTCTTTGAAATTGTCGGGGGAGAGAGGAGGAGAATTGGTGGTGGTGGTGGTCATTGTTTCTTGTGGGTGATTGATCGTCTTCTGGAAGGGGATTTTGTATATTCGACGCGAAGCAAGCAAGTGACAGAGAGACCTAGACGATGCCTCTCGCGTAGGGTTGTGTCGAGGCACAAGGGTGAGCCTTTGAATTAGGGTGGGTGGGTTCGGTCTGTTGTGGTTATGTATATTCCGTCCAATTTGAGATAGTGGACAGATGATGTATGGAATGAGCACCTGGAATAGCGCGGATAGATGAAGTGTAGAATGAGCAGCTGGGATAGCGCAGATCGATGAAAGAAAGGATATGGGAAGAAAAGAAGAACAGGTAGCGGACCAGACCATTTATACCCTGCGGAGAGAATGGAGCGTTTGTACAGACAGTTCTGCTCTGTCTTGCTCTGCTTTGCGTTTGAAGCAAGTGTTTCTGTGACCTAGATCAGTGAGGCTCCCTTGAGTAATGCGTCTTTGTCACAGCTTCTCATGGTCTAGAATGATTCACCGACCTTTGGTAACCTCGAGTGTTGGGAAGTTAGGGGAGTCGCGGTTCGGCAAGGATGTGAAGTCTCAACAGGGTTAGGTAGCTAG
Source organism: Fonsecaea multimorphosa CBS 102226 (assembly GCF_000836435.1). Taxonomy (NCBI): domain Eukaryota; kingdom Fungi; phylum Ascomycota; class Eurotiomycetes; order Chaetothyriales; family Herpotrichiellaceae; genus Fonsecaea; species Fonsecaea multimorphosa. The sequence goes on from NW_015971644.1 coordinate 460,268, forward strand.
GCGAAATAGAAGGGAGATTGTCTCCGGGGAAGCTGGCAGCCATGCTGAGGTTAGATCACTTCTAACGCTGAGGTAATGAGTCGATTCATTGCTCTGGACTGTGTGCCGTTGATAACGAGGTGTTCAGGGTGTGAAGACAGACAGCAGCGACGTTGGCGACAAACAAACGGCATCGAAAAAGCCGGTGGAGTACCAGGTGGCCCAACGACCAGTCCTGATGGTTAGTGATGAATGTGATCGATCGAGAGATGCTATCAATGCTGGGGTGACTTGAGATAAAGGTTAAGTCGTGCAAAGAAAACGCGAAGTGTATCAATAGTTAATATTGAATGTCCGTCCACTTGGGTGCGGAAGGGCCGTCGGAGCTGCAAGTGGTCCTGGTTTGGTCCCGCAGTCAGCCTAGAGTCTGGTTGTGTATACATTTTGCTCAGATGTTAGACCGCAGAGAGTTGAGGTTCGAATTGCCTATACTTGGTACAAACAGCGTGATGATTGGACCATGAAGGATCTCAGGCCTAGCAGTTCGATATCTGGTGAGCATACTGCAGATGTGGAGATCCTGGGACTTATGAATATAATCTAGACACCTGATGACAACTGCTTCGTGAACTCCGTTGAAAGGCACGAAGGTATACAAGGGGGAATCCAGGAGGATGACTCGAGGCGCAGTGGGTGGAGGTGGTGTGCTCCGGTGGCTCTCTCCCCACCGATTCAGCCTCGTATGATGCAATTAGCGTTGGATGGTGCCGTTAGTGCCGTGTGGCCGCCAGCAAATGACCAATAATACTGGACATAAGCATGGCACTGCCCCGGTTAGCCCCGGCTAGCCGCATTAGCTTAAACCCTAAAGTTGTCGGCCACATTCTCATCATCCTCACCCCGCGCTGTCCCTGAGTCAAAAAGCCGCTCCCTCCCTCCCAGCCTTGTCGCCTGAACTTCTCGCTCTTCTTTTACCTTGCCAACGGTCTTTTGTTTCCCATGCTTGATTTCCCCAGTCGCCGTCCTAGCTGATCTCGTCCCGCAACTTAGCAGTCCTCTTCTCCCTTACTGTCTTTGTGAATAAGGCATTCTCCTACCCAGATTTCTCCAATCCAGCCTCAATGTCACCTTCCTCCGACGGTCGCCTCTCAATATCACAGAAATTATCCGACCGTATGGCGGAGGCATACGACCTCAAGAAGTGGGGGAAGATGGCTGTTTACGGGTGGGCGTGTGAAATTTTAGACCTCATGTTCAGAATTCCCACCGCTTATGGTGTGTCACTCTGGGTTTCAGAAGCATATCACAATCTTCGAATAACCATAGCTCGAAAACTGGCCGGGATAGCATCACTAACCGTTCCTTTAGTCGATGAAAACGCCTTCGACTACAAAGTATGCACCACAACGAGCTCGACTTCGAGTTTGCTAGAGGAGCCTGAACAATTTTTCTCCGACGATTGGGAGAGAGATCCGCTGATCTTCAAGTGTGTCCTGTCAAATGATGTTGGGGGTAATATTCTCCATCGCCCTTGTGGTAAGTTTGTACCCCGGTGTCCATGGACATTAGGTACTAAGGATGTTCTGTCAGATGATGTCGAGGGTAATAGTGTCCATGGCCATTGTGGTCAGTTGGTACCCCAGTTACCATGGACATTAGGTACCAAGGATGTTCTCTCACACAGTGCCTGGCATTCAAACGTCGATTACCCCATACTTCGCAGAGGTTATCGAAAAGGAAGAGAGAAAAGAGTATTCCCCCTGAAGACCCCGCAATTGCACTACATGGTGCGCCATCGAGCACGCAGTCGCACCGCGGAACCATGGCGCCTCATCATCCCTTTTACATGAACTCTCACCAACCCCAAGGTCATACACACACCGAGACCTGGGAACCGCCTTATAGTTTCTACCTCCAAGGAGCGACGTGTCAGCCCTTGGAGAGCACGTTACCACTACCACAATATCAGGCCCAGCAACAACATCATCTACAACGGGCCCTTGCGGCCCAAAGCCCGACCACGCAATCCACACAATCAACACCTGCTCTATCCTTCGACTCGTCACCCAACCAATATTCCGACATGGAAGGCTTAGGGTTGGACTACGACATTTTGAACAATCTCAGCTACCTAGATGACTTTGACTACGACAGCAACCTGGTTAGCTTTGAGAACGACAGCTACCGCGACTCCGTCTTGTTCCCATCCGAAGAAAGTTTCATCCTACCACCTTTCACGGATGCCAATCTATTCCCAGCACTTGATTCCCAGTCGCCGCCAGACGGTCCTGTCCTTTTACCAACACACAAACACCGCTGCCAGTTCGGAGACTGCACCGAGTCATTCGCACGCCCCTGTGAATTAAAGCGGCATGAATACAAGCACACAAAACCATTCATATGCCCGCAATGCGGCCGCCCTTTCGCCGAGAAGCGACGCTGCATTCAGCACGTCCAGGCAGTGCATGGCCTGGCGACTGACGAGGAGAAGGTTAAGTGTCATTTGTGCAAGTACAGCCACGTCCGGCCGGACGCGGTGAAGAGGCATCTGAAGCTGAAGCACGGAGTTGGAGAGAAGTCGGAAGGCTCGCCTTCTACCGTGGGATCAGGGGAGCAATCTGACGGAGAGTCACGACCGGGGAAGAGGAGGAAAGTGAGCGAGGTCTGAACGAGGTATGGCATTGGTTATTGCAGGGTTTTCTGCGTCTCGTCTTGCTTTACAAAAAAGGATGGTTGGGGGCTGCGGTTTGCGACGGGCTTAATGTATTTTAGACACGAGCAGCAAGCATCTTGAATTTTGATTGCGTTATACCCTCTCTCTCTCTCTCTCTCTCTCTCTCTCTCTCTCTCTCTCTCTGTCATGATGATAGACCCTAACTAAACACTGAACTAGCGATCATTCACCACGGAAGCTGCGTGTCATCGTACCTCCACAAGCGCACCTCATCATTGACCGTAGCTCTATCAATGATCTTCATCATACCCTGAATACTCTCGGCGGGCTCGATGGTCCCCAGTCCAATCCGGGCGGCGAGCGGGGCGACAGTCTCGGTGGCGACGACGCCCGGGTGCATGGGGAAAGCGACAATACCATTCTTCTTCTCCTCGTACGCGACGTGGCGGATGAACATGTTCAGCGCGGCCTTGGAGATGGCGTACGCCGACGACTGGCCGGGCAAATCCTCGACCATGGCCAACGAGCCGTACTGCGTGCTGATGGCCACAAATTTTGGCGTGCCGCCTTGCTTGACCGACTCCAGCATCAGGGGCCGCAAGGCCTTGAAGATGGCGATGTTGTTGAGCAGGTTGACGTCCAGAAAGTCTTGGTATTGGGACATGGGCGCGTCGGCTATGCTGGTCTCGTGCCCGATGATGCCTGCGTTGGCCACCACCACGTCCACTTTACCCGTGATCTTTTTCACGGTTTCGGCCGCCGCGAGAGCTTCCTCGACCGACTCGGGCTGCTTGGTGATTTTGACGATGTGTACGTTCCCTTTGTCCGTTAAGGCCTGTAGCTTCGTCGCCCGCGAAGGGTCGCGCGACGTCGCGAATACGATCGCCCCAGGCCGTTCGCGAAGCTGGCGCACGAATTCGTATCCGATTCCCTACAATTCTCCCCCTCAAAGAATGGGCGCATCAGCGCACATGTCATGTCACGGCTGGATAGAAACCCTGCTGAGAGAAGGGGGGCGGGTTGTTGGCGTGGGAGACTTGCCTGCGTCGTCCCCGTGACGAAATACACCGTCTGATTCGACATTGTTGTCCCCGAGCTTTTGTACGACAAGTCCAATCAGTCAATCGATCTCTGTCTTTATTCTTGCTGTCAGTCAGTGATGGGAGGAAAGGCAGTGAGTGAAAGGAAGAGCGAGCAAAAGGGATGATAGCCTAAGACCCTCCTACCTGATCAATGATCAACAGATAGCCCTTCTTTACCCCAATTCTCTGTTACGAATGCCCTCCTTACGAACCATTCAGAACCCAAGATTTATATATGTCCCTCCTGTGACGCCCTGTTGGAATCTCATACCCCGCTTTCTCGCTGTCACGGATCGCATCCCAATCTCCCCCGCATGTCACCGAGGTGGTGGTGCTGGAGGCGATGGTGGTGGGTGGAGGGAGGCCTATGCGAACGATTTCCCCCGCCCCTAAAAGTGTGGAGGTGCAGAACAAGCCTAGAGGGAGGCATGAGGCTGTGCAATCGCGCCTACAAGCAGTTAATGCTTCTAAAATACTGGACCAGCCAATGAAGAATTTACTGGGAAGAGCTAGTCTTCGTGTACCGAATAGTCAAGACAAGATCTCGGAAGATAAAGGAGAACAGCGTCAGATTTGAACTATCTTCTCCAGATCCTGGTTAACCAAGGATCGCCACGATACAATATGCCAGGAACGCCAGATTTTGCCAGACAGAAAAACACCAAGATGAACGTCTAATGGTGACGTTGCCATCAGCTACCCAAAAACGAATACCCAGATTACAATTTCTCTTCCGATTGTGTCATGCCAATTCTTTTTTTCATAATACCGTCACAATAAGTATTCTCCCTCGTCGAGGTTATATGTATTGCACTTATTGGATTTCAATCAGACCAGGGCCGAACTTGGTCGCGGCGGCAACATCAGCGACGGTGGCGAATGGGCCAGATCCCTCGACAACGGCGGCGATGGTCAGGCCGAACATGTCGTTCTCGGTGAAGGGCAGGTTGGCGGAGAAGGTGACGGTGCTGCCGCTGACCGTGGCTTGGGTGATGGGCTCAACAACAGGCACGTTCTGCTGGTTGATGTACACCAAGCTCAGTCCCTGGTAGTTGCTGGCATACTGGGAGTAGGAGCCAGTGGCCTCGAAGGAGAATTGCAAGGTCTGGTCTTGGGGTTGGATGTTCTGGGTCAAGACGTTCAGGACACCGAAGATGGGGAGGTCAATGGTGTTGCTGTTGGGGCAGGAGCCTGGGACGACAAAGTCTTGGTTCAAGGCGGAGAAGGCGAACTCGCGGGTGGAGGCGGTCAAGAAAGGAGCACCGCTGGGGATGAGACCAAGGAGGTTGCGGTAGAAGCCATTCTGCTCACCCTCCTGACCAATGACGGCAGCGACACCACGGATGAGGCCGTTGTCGCCATTGTCGCCGAAGTGTGTTTGGACATCACCCAAAGTACCCAAGACCACGTCAGTGAAGGTCTTGGCCAGGTTGATGGCGCTCTTGAAGTCAGACACCGGGGCGACGTATTTGCAGGGTTGGATGGGGCCAGCATTGAAGTGGCCGAGCGCGCCGTTGGCGTTCAAGGCGTGCAGCTCCTCTTGGGCTTGGACGGCAGTGATGGCGTCAATGACGGTTTGCTTCTGGGATTCGTCCTGGAACTGGTATCCCTGAACGTTGTGGGTCACGTTGAAGAGGAGTTCGGTGAAGAAGGCCACCTCCCAAAGCTCGTTGAAGGCGATGAGTCTCAGCGACGTGAGATCGTCGGCGGCAGGAGCAGTTGGGGGCGGGGGGCCGTTGGGCAAGAGACCGTGGGCTTGGGCCTCAATGGCAGTGAGCTGAGACGACGGGTTCTGGATGTTGGGGAAGCCGTTGGACAGAGGGAAGCTGAACGGGTTGCTGCTGCCATCGTTCGAGCCAGAGGCAGTCGACGCCGGAGGGGCGCTGGTGGACCAAGAGCCGCTGCCGCTGGTCGCTGAGGCAGTATAGTAGCCGTTGGCGGGGCCACTGTAGGAGGCAGAAGGCTGGCCACCCTGGTAGTTCTCCAGATGGGGTTTGCGGCCGTCTTGGCTGCTACCAAACCAGATGTCGCGCTTCTCGACTGGGACTGCTGCAGCAAGCGAGGCGATAGCCAAGGAGCCGAGGACTGGTGCAAATTTGGAATACATTATGAATATGTATGTGATGATGTGGTAGTGAGTGTGTATTTAACGAAAAGGAAAGTAAAGATTATTGTGTAGTTGCGATTGTTTGAATGAGCGAAAGGCTGAAAAAGAAGGAAGCTGAGCTGTTAATGTAGTGAAGTAAAGAATGAAGTGATTGTTGTATGAGTGAGACCTAACTTCAAGCGAGAGCCACAGCTGAATATATAGACGACGTGCGTAAGAGAGGATGCCGGTAGGAGCACGGAGTATATCGTGTGGCGAGCTAGCATTGGCCCATTCTGGGGGGCCGAGTTAAGCACCCGTTGAGGCAAAGGCTGAGGTAGGAGCTAAGATTTGCGGCATAGCGCAGAAGGAGATTGCTCAGTTGCTGACCCGACGGCGATGCGGTGATTTGGTGCTTGACTGCTATTCTTCCCCAGCCGTTGGTCCTCACCGCCCACATGGCCTCCGTTTGGGATCGGTCTGTTGTGCGCAGCCAGCTTATACCACAAAGAGCAGGGCGACAAAGCCAGGAGGATTGATCTGGTGCCCAGGCAAATTCCCATTCCCAAGTCATGCGCTAGCTCCAACACATCCTCAATCTCGTTGCGGACAGCGAAACCTTGTGGAAATGGCAAGGACCTACCTGTACTGTCAGCCGCGGGCGTTCGCAGCTCGGCCGCACAGACGTTGCACCAGGGTGCGATCTAGGGGTCCAGCATTACAGAAGGCCGAATCCAGAGGATGCGTGTAACCAACTCGCGAGATTTTGCTGGATGGCTGCCGACGGTCAGCGCTTGCACAGATCGGGCTCTGGCGGTGATTGCGATAGACGTGACAGGATTAGTGCTGATGAACCTAGATCTGAGGGTCATGGTGACAAAGGTTGCGCTCAAAATAGGGAGTTGCCCGCAAAAGATGCTGCGGCTGAGCAAAAGAACAGGCGAGGTGGCCATGGCCAATCAACGATGGGGCCAAGAGAACCCACGCTAAAAAAGGCTTGACCTGTGCAAGGTGGATAAGCCTAAAAGCTTGGTCATTTCAGCCCTTGTGATTGGGCAGATGAACGAGGTGGGATCCACATGCCCTATTTTTAACACCTATTATTAACCACTGCGCACGGCCTCTCTATCCGTTACCTAGTTATTCTCCAGGTTACGACCCTGAGGTCACCAGCCTCGCGGTGTGGCTATACGAGCAAAGCTTCTCGTTCTCCATCCAACTCTCTTATTCTAGGAACCTATTCGTACCTATCCGAGCATGTACCCATACCCGTTCGACCAGCCGAGCCGGCGTGCAGGTCCCGAAGGTTCGAAATTGGGATCATCGTCATCTTGCCTCCTCAGTTGTACTACCTAATAGGTAGGAGTCTCTATCCCATTACCGCAATAGCGGCTGCGTCAAGCTGACGCTGTTATTCCTGCAGGAGACTAGAAAACCACGCAAAAGCTTGATTATTCTTAAGCTTCCTCGGGCGGAGAGCTAAGTCACCTCAAGGCCTTCCATTGCTATAGGGCACAACGGCCTCTCTCAACCGTCTAGCCGATCCTCGTGACGATCTTTCCAGTCTTCTGGTCATACAACCACAGGGCGCATGAACGAGGACCGAGCACTGAGTACGAGGTACAGAACCGGCTTTTGCCATCGGGCTTACTCGTACCTGCGCCATCAGCACCTATTGCTGATTTCATGCATCCAGATCCTCCACACAGTCCCCGTTCGTGCTTAAACTCAACGACTTGCACGCAGGAACCGGTCATACAAACCACGTGTCACATTAGGATGCTCCAAGTGTTAAGCAAAGGTAAAATAATCCTAGGTACTACCAACTTACGGTCACTCTCCGTCCCCAGCCGACTTTGAGTTTTGCTCTTTTGCTCTTTTCCTTTCGAATGGGTTTCGTTGATGGCTGGAGATTTGTTCTCGAAGTCGTCCGTTTGAACACGGGGAGGGCAGTCTCCATGCGGAGGGCCTTGCGCGATCGAGCCCCAGGATTTATTCCCGGAGCCCGACCGTTTGCATGAAAGTCTCTGCCTCAGATCCACGAAATTAATGTCTCGGAGCATCAGCACAGACAACGGAAGACTTGACAAATTATCTAGATGCCGTCGGAAAAGACCTGCAAATCCTTCCTATCCAACTAACTGCCCTCGCGAATTCATCTGCGCTTGAAATACCTTCGCTCACTATCCCTCCAGCCCGGTAGTAATATCGGTGACTAACACGATATCCAGAACAAGTATACGGACAGAGGCCGCTCAAATTCAATTTTGCTCAGAGTTTGGTCACTGGGTGCAATGGTGTTATACTCCGGTGCTGCCAGCGACAAGAGATCGAAGACAACGGAAGGAGCACACTTTTGCGGTAGCCCTGTCTGCTGATTGATCCTTGCCGAATCTCCTGTCCGTATTCGGCCTTTCGCGAGTGAAAGCAGAGAAGCGGGTGGACGAAAAGAGACGTTCTCCGTCCTGTGGTGCCTCAATGGGCGAGAAAAGAAAACATCGGTCCAAAATTTGAGAGCTGGCGAGGTCGGCGCCTTTGTGGTTCTTCTGCGTCGGAGGGTTGCTCCTTTGCCAGAAACCCTTGCGAGGGCTAATGAAGACTTGACCACTTGCAAATATCTCCTGTGACAATGGAGGGACTTCTGACAGATCGATCGCTCTATTCAGCGTGCTCCCCGTGCCCTGGGAGAAGCGTGCCAGTAGTCAAATGCAGAGGTGAGTGGCCCAAGGGCGATTGCTAATTGCCTCCGCAGGAGTCTGCGTGCCTGCCCTCGTGAGCAAAAGTCGAGATGAGCGCGTTCACCCATGTTCTTCGAATCTGGGTGGAATATCTCCCTACGTTCCACAGCAGCCTCCTTTCACATTACATGGTGATTTGAAGGGTTCTAGATTGGGAGGCTCCGCGGCTGCAAGCATCTTCACTGCCAACAGACAAACAAAGTCACTGCTTCCAGTGAGCTCACAGATCATTGAAGAGCGGGCTGGCTACAAAGATTCGGGGTATTACAGCCTGAAGGAACTCCCGGCTGATAAATGGATAGGCCAGTAACCAACTGCTGGTCGAGATTCTTCAATGCCGCAGAATGCACAGTATCACAGTCACAGCATTCAACATTCGGGAACAGTCACTCCATTACTGTCCTATGACCATCGATGCCATCTGCTCCAACTTATATATCTTTAAGGCAGCATGTTTCTACTCCTTCTTGCGGAGTGCTGGGCTTGGGAATGCTGGGGATAGAGAGAACTGAGCAATCTCTTCCCGGCTTGCTACCGAGGCTATTGGCTGATCGTGGATGTTTGCTCCTATCATCACTGCGTCTCATATACTCTATGTAAGCAATTGGAGCAGACGTCCCCAACCATCCATCGCCATAGGCCAATATCAGGTTCGGAGTATCCCTGACCCCGCATTGAGCAACATGAGCAATAATAGGCGTGGATGGCATCATTCATGCCGTTTTGTTTATCTTTGCAAACTTGGGAATACATACTTGATTTGAGGGGGATTTCCTGGGTACCTAGGTACCTACCTTTTTCACACCTCCGACATACATACCTAAGGCAACAAGAAGAAACAAGGGGGTTCTTTGCTTCCAAAATGGCAACCGAGACAATCACGCAACGGCCAGCATTTCTGTCTTTGCCGAAATGGAACCAGGTTCCGGAGACCAAACATGAATGTAAATGCTTTCTCGGCTTTGGCCTGATGATGTCTGAACTGGTAGCAACTAACGGAGGTGCTCGTGGATAGTGGACTGGGCCGATTTGGTAACCCTCGACCTCAGCAAGTTTGATCAGCCTGGTGGCAAACAAGAGTTGGCAGCTCAGCTCTTCGACGCCGTGAATAGAATAGGTGAGTCGCCTCGTTTTGCATCCCCGAGGATTCTATGAAACAGTCCATGCTTTTGAAATCCTGCGGGGGAAACAAAGAAGGAGGATAAGACACAGAGGTTGGGCTCACCTTGTCGCCTGATCTGCGCAGGTTTCTTCTACATTATCAACTTTGGCCTCACGCAAGAAGAGGTCGACCGCCAATTCAGCCTGTGCAAGCAGGTCTTCAACCTCCCCACGGACGAAAAACTCAAGTATCGCGCCGATCTCGAGAATGGCGGGTACAACGGCTACAAGCCCCTGGGCATCCGCGAGATCAAGAACGGCGTCAAGGACAACACGGAGATCTACAACATCCCCAAATTCATCCCCCAGTACGAACGCGCGCACCCGGCCATCATCCAGGAACACTGGGACGAGATCCAGTACTTTGCCAAGCACGTCAACGACCAGATTGTGCGGAAGCTGCTCGTGCTGTTCGCGCTGGTGCTCGAGTTGCCCGAGGATTACTTTTTGAAGATCCATCGCTACGACGAGAAGAGCGATTGTCACTTCCGATACATGAAATATCAGTGCGTTTTCCTTCCCACATTCCTCTGTATCATCTATCGGTGGGGGAGGTCATCAAAACTGACTTTTTCTTTCTTCGCAAACAGCCGTCGGTCACCCGAGGTCAATAAACAGCTCGATAACGTGTGGGTCAAGGGACATACCGACTTTGGAAGTTTGACTCTACTTTTCAGGTAAGTCCAGAGGCTGGAGCAGAATTTCGACTCTCCCCTGCGGAGTAGGGCAGGATGGGCAGAAAGAAAGACGGTCGGCTAACATTCATGTTCCCCAAACAAAGACAACCCGTTGCGGCACTGCAAGTGCGCACGCCCGAGGGCGAGTGGAAATACGTCAAACCCTACCCGGAGAGCATCACGGTCAACATCGCCGACGTGCTGCAGTTCCTGACCAACGGGTTTTTGAAGTCGAGCATCCACCGCGTCGTGGCGCCGCCCGCGGACCAGGCCGACGTCGACCGCCACGGCGTCCTGTACTTTGTCCGGCCCGAGGACGACACCGAGCTGGTCCCCATCAAGGGCAGCCCCGTGCTGGAGAGGCTCGGGTACGACAAGGTCCTGGACCAGGCGACCGTGGGGCTCACTGCCGGAGAGTGGGTGAAGGCGCGGGTGGCCAAGAATGTCAGCCGCGTCGGTAAGGAGGAGGAGAGTATCATTAAGGGCGTCAAGGCGAAGTATTATGACTGAAGAAAGGGGGAGAGAAAGCATCTTTGGGAGGACTGAGCATGTGATAGAAGAACCTGCCAAAACAACCGTAAAACTGCCCTGCTAGACGCGCAGGTGATCGAGGGCATAGTACCTTGACTTCCGTCACATTGAACTCTGCTCGCTTCGCCTCTTCCAGCGGAGAATTTTTCGCTTAGTGAATGGAATGCCCGCACATTTACCAGTACGACGATGGAAGGTTCCGAGAGGAGGCGGAAGATACAACGAAAATAAAAAAAGACTTTGACTTCGGAAAGGTATTTCGCATTCGGTAGTACATCCACCTCGACTTGTGCGATCGCGGATAGACATAATAACATTCCCTTGTCTTTGCCGCCGATTGAGGATCCGCAGGAGGCAAAGCCGGCATCTGACGTGCCATTCATTCCCTCGACTCCACTCTGGCAAAAAAAAAGTCATCTTCTTTTAGTATACTCCCGAAAGAGTAATATTTATCGGAGAGATGCTTTTGGGCCGGGCAATATCGGGCAATAATGCGTGAAAAAAAGGCTCAGGAGGAAATGTACCGAGTAATATTGTTGAGGTCTCTCTGTAATCATTAATTGGAAATCCAGACTTTGCCTTTGCCTCAGCCTCGCTGCGGGTATTTCCTTCTCGGGGCAGTAGAGCTACTGTATCTGCGTAAGACGCGGCAAGACGCGGAATCGGTTGGTTGCACGCTGCGCGGGCTCTCATCAGTCTGATACATTCCCATGCTTCTCATTGTTCCGAAGCATCTTGGAAAGAGCTTGAGAGCCACCGCGTACAAGCTTTCTCTTTGTTACCGGCTGGGTCGTCGGATCAGGTCCGGCTCCGGCTTCGGCGGCATGGGCGTCTTGCTTCTGAGGATGCCCACAGGTGCCGTGTTCATTTACGCAAGGTCGGTCGAGAGCTCCTCTCCTCAGCAATTCCATCGGGAGTGTGGTGGTAAGTACCTGAAGGCAACGGCAATGGACTGAGAGTGAATTCGTAGTGAAACATTGTCACATCCGAGTGCGTGTTATAGCGTGGATTTTGGTAGTCGGACAGCTCAGCATGCTTCTCTTTGCATACAGATGCAAGCGAGAAAAGCTCAGTGGACAAAGTTATAACGCCTTTGCAATGCTCAAGCAGCCATGCAGATCTGCCGAGACCTAGAAAGTCGAGTTAGGCGAATCATATTTCTTGCATCGCATCAGAGTGCTTGTAGCCATAGAGAGTAGCTGTATGGAACGTCGGTGGTTGCACTGTTAGAAAGAAGTCAGAAGTCCTTCTCTTCTGGCTCGCTGAGATCTTGTCATTCTGGAGATCGCAAGGAGATTCGCCCATCCAGCAAGGTCATGGTGATAGCCGTTATGGACTACTGCTGTCGCTTCGATCTCTGCACGCCACGTCACAGACTGAGTCGACCGCGATGAGATTGATGCTCTGCGATGCCGCCTGCACGGCTGACCAAGAATGGCCGACCTCGAGGGCTGGAACCTGATGGTTCTCCTGGATTTTATCTCTTTCTCGAAGCTCGCTGTGATTGCATCATGGGCACGAGGAGCTTACCACCAAGCAAAACATCCAAACAGGAAAGGCAAGTAAGCGTGAAATGTTCCACAAACTGAAGGTACAAGCTTGTAGATATACAAAACAAGCAGCAAGAGACACTTTGCGACGTTTCCCCGCGGTGCTGAAGGTCGTATGAGACGCCCGCATCTTCTGGTTCTCATTGCGTAAAACAACGTCATATGGGAAGAACGACAAGCACAAACTGGCGAAACTCTGAAGTTTTTGACACTGCGCGACTGCCCTTGATCCGAGGTGAACGTGAGCATATTATGTTCCTTGCCCCTCTTCTGCAAGTGTTTTGAAAACGCTATACGAAGCACGTTTTCGTTGTAAGTGCTGCATGTGAGTTTCGGTATGTATATCAGAGTCGAATAAGCCGCTTCATGGACGTCGGAGCAGCCTGAGTGTGAAAGAAGGGGAACACTCTAAAACAAGATTCGAGAAGCATTAAAAGCGATACATTGCTGCATACTCTGCAAGCTCTGTCCCGTACCTCCATTGTCCTTCCCCATTCCTACTCATCCTCTCTCTCTCTCTATATACACAGCCACACCCATCATCATGTCTTGCCAGACACGGAAGCCCGACATAACGCTTTTCTTCCTCGGCGCCTCGCGCGCCATCCGCATCGCCTGGCTCCTGGAAGAGCTCAACCTGCCGTACCAGCTGGTGTCGTCACCGCGGGCACCAAACGGGCTCGCGCCGGAGGAGTTCAAGGCCCAGATCCCGACGAGGATGGGTAAGAGCCCCGTGATCAAGGACGGAGATTTGGTCGTCCAGGAGAGCGCCGCGATTGCTGAGTGAGTAGACGGACTCTCATCAGACGTGTCCCGAACGATGGCCTCCAAGCTCCTATGAACCACCTCCCCCCCACCGTCACAAATCAGCATGGGATATTGGTCCGAATGTTCAAGCGTCGACAGAATAAATGACTGATACGAGACGGGGCCCCCAATCAGATACCTCTGCGAAACATACGACCCTCAAGGCCGTCTGCTCCCCAAAGAGCGCCGAGCTCGGGCAAAAGTCAGGGAATGGATGGCTGCCGCCGAGGGGACGTTCATGATCCACGCTCTCGCGGTATGTTGTTTACTTTTCCTCAATTCCTTCCAAAGTGTCTCTCTCTTCAATCCTCCGCCCGTATCTGCCTTATGAGATGCATAGGCAATAGCCGGCCGACATTGACCACCCCCAGGGGAGCAGATCCTCTACGCGCGCTGGCGCCTCCCCAAACCCGCAGCCCAGTACCTGCCGGAGATGGAGAAGGGGCTGGCTCGCAACGTGCACAACGCCCTGAACTGGCTCGAGGCCGAGCTTGCAGATGGAAGACAGTACCTGGTGATGAGCAGCGGAAGCCGGAGCGACGCCGAAGCCGAAGCCGAAGCCACGCCAGGTCAAAGCGATAATGAGCGCAACGACGGACGTGACGACGTCTCCGCGGCGGATATTCTGATGGGTTTCAGCGTCGACTTCATCTTCGCGAGAAAGCTGGGCACTGAAGGCGCCGACTGGCCCAATGTCAGGAGGTGGCTGCACGGCATTAAGCAACGAGAGGCATATACCAGGGCGGTCAAGAAGACGGGGTACTCTCTCTAGGTAGGGATGAGTTATGAGGATGAGGGAGATCATGGGCCGCCTGCAGGACCCCGTGGGTATCGCACCACGCCCCCCAAAAGGCTTGAGTAAGACGAAAACACCATATTCAACTTATAAGTCAATGTCATTGCAACGAACGACCCGAGGGTATCATAATCAACTCTGCTAAGATTGCACATGCATGCTGATCTAATGCTCGTCGTATCGGAATGCACCACTTGTATAGAAGGCGCTCCGGCAAAACCCAACTTCAGAACTGTCCCTCGCTTGCGATTCCAATGCTATTCATCATCATCACCGTACCTGCCATTTCGGCAGGTTTCCGGACATATTCCAAGGACCCGTCGATCCACCGTCCCAGACCCAAATCATATTCAAAAAGTCTCGCTGATGTCGTACCCTTCCTGTACGTTATTCAGGCCCGTCCCCACCAGGCTGCCATTCAAGCCCATGCTCTGTCGCTTGGGTAATTTCGTGTTCCCGCCAATGCTGGCTCGTTTGGTCGGACTTGGAATTCCGGAACCTATATCACTCGTACGTCCGCGAGCAAAAGTGGCCCTTCTAGGGACTGGCGTGGTCCCAATATCATTTTCATAGTGATTGAGACTGTTCTCGCTCTCTTCGTCCATGGTGCCATCATACCCGCTGCCATAATTACTCAGGCTGCTTTTGGGCCGAACTCGGTCGGTCGATGCGTTGGGCGTGAAATTTGACCCCACGCCACTACCCAGAGGTGCTCGGGGGAAGCCAGAGACACTAGCTCGGCTTCCTGGACGGCTGTGTGACGGTGCAAAAGACGATCGTGCCGATGTAAAGCCGCTTGTCCGCGAAGCTGGCCGAAGAGGCGGGGCGGCCATGTCGCCCCTGGTTGGGGAAGGAGGTTGTTGGTTCAGTGACGGTCGACTAGTCTTTGGTTTGGGTAGCGAAAAGTCCGGTCTTGTGGGAGACGGCTGTTGCTGATTCAATGATGATCGACTTGCTTTCGTTCTGGGTACTGACGGCGTCTCCGTCACCTTCTCCATCAGAGAGTCGTTCCCACTAATTGTACTGCCGCCCGTCCTTTTCCGGCTGCGGACAGTGACAGACGCAGGGATGTGGTTACCCAGTGCCGAACCACTTCGAGGCGAAGACCTGGGTGGGGTGCGTACAGGAGCTGGAAGTTTGGAACGGGCAGTCTGAACTCTTTCTTCCAAGGTCGCAATTTTGCCGCGTAGATTTCTGAGGTGGATGATCGAGGCCGATTGGGGCAGCCCTGACGGCCGTTGCGGAGCGTTTGCGGGCCTTGAAAGGCTCTGGCGAAACGACGACGAAGGTGCCGTTCGTGCTAACGTTGCAATCGAAGGTCCGCGAGCATGACCGACAGGCCTCGCGGCGGTAGATCCTGAAGTAGATGGGCGAGACGTCAGGCCATTGGCAGTCAGAGACTGTCGGGTCCTTGGAATACCAGGCGTGGCAAAACCCTTGGAGACCTGAGTCGACTTCTCCGAGATTGGAGGTGATGGAGGAGTTGGTGTGTCGGATAAGCCTGACGAGGAGCCAGCCTTTGGTGGAGGTGTGTCGAAGGTAGGCGAGGAGGCATTCGTTGTGGTGGGGGATAATTCTGACCGTGGCGAGGCTGATACAGCAATTGGCTGCAACGAAAGGTGCTTTTCTCGCCGGGACAGCTGGTCCACGGCCTTTCGCAGCTTCTCTTTGGTGATGTCGGTCTCGATCTTGAGGTCCGAGAGTTCGTCCCGCAATCTCTGCGCTTCAATCCGCAGTGCCTCCCTTTCTTGCTCTCCAGAACGGACTTCTTCCTCCAGCATCACGCTCCGTTCGATGGTCTGGTTGTATTTCTGTTCCATGTCTTCAAGGGAAGACTCTGTGTTCCGTTGTTTGCGCTCGTAGTCGTCATTGGCGACTTCGGTATCGCGGAGGCGCAGATTTAACTCCCGGTTTGTCTCCCGGAGTTCCCTAATCTCCTTTTGCAGCGTATTTTGCACATTGGACGCTTCGGTCTTGGATTGCTTATATTTGGTCTTCCATTCCTCGACCTCATAGTGGAGATTGGCTGCTCGCTCTTTCAGTTGGCGCTCGCGTTTCTCTGATGCGTCGATATCCCGTTCAAGCTCCGCCTCCAGGTCTTTACTGGAGGCTTGAAAGTCGGCGAGTTCGGCTTCTAGCAGTTCGTATTGTGCTTTGTAGTATTTCAGTGACTCCTCAAGAGAGGAGCTAGGTCCAGGGGGCGAAGAAGGAACGGCGTCTGCGGGTGCCATCTTGGGCGTTGATGGTCGTGGTTCGGCCGTCTGATTGTGGTCGCTGATTGTGGTCGCTGATTGTGGTCGCTGATTGTGGTCGCT